>NC_090871.1:69935862-69953362 GCF_036669935.1 Montipora foliosa | reverse complement strand
TTGACAAATAACCACAAATCAACTTGCTCAAACATTTTAGCAAATAATTTTACATTTTGTGTTGAAACAAATCACTAAAAGGCTGTAGTCTACAATAGATGTTTGCATTCTTTGAGTTCATTGAGCATTTCAGTTACAGCTGTATAAGGTATAAACTTGAACGGAGTTGATCTCTAACAGACTAAACTGTTAAGTGCATTATTTATTTTTAATACAACCTTCACGACTTTTTTTTTGCTTATAATCTTTATGTATGTCTCAAAGGAAATTGTAGGTGGTAAGATTTGAAGGGATGTGTTATTGGGAATTCCCCAACGCACCTGCCAACTCCAAAAGAAAAGAAAAAAATAGAGGAATAACATGAAAATAAACCTTATTAAACACTCAATATAATGCACATTGGTAATGCCAATCACATCCTCTGCAGGAAAAATAATGCTTACATGTACGTGCAACTACATGTAGGTATGACGAGTGCCCTCTTTCCTAATGCACTTTTACAGCAACTGCAACTGAGAAAGCAAGAAACATAATTTCATGCTCTCTAGGAATAGTGAATCCTGTCACAATAGCAGTTAACTCAAACAGAAAGGATATATATATCACACCACTGCAAACCACCAGCACAAAGATGATAAAATAAAGGCCCTCCAGCTGCCTTACATTGTAAAGCTGAAAGAGTCGAAGGAAAATATTCCCCTTACTGTGTTTTATTCCAACTTAGAAATTTGAGGGGAATGCTTCATCAGTTTGCATTTTTCATCATCACTTGGGTAAGGAGCAGTACACACCAATTAAGCAAAACACAGGCTGTTTGCACAGTTCCATGCCATTGCCAATTATCCAGGAAATGAAAAGATGACCTAATAAATTATTAGAGGTCAATGCAAAATCAGAGCTCTTTTTGTCACTGTTGCATTTGGCATTGGTATAGACTGTCCTTATAAATTTTACTTGTGAAGTCGTACACCTTGGTGTTCACAGTGCAATGGAGGAGTATTTCCAAGAAAGTGGGAGAACCAGCAGGAATGGTGATCCAGACAGTTCTTCAACTCTTGTGATTTAAGTGGTGGCAAGAAAGACTTGCATTAGATAATGAGGAAAATTGTTACAACAATCACCTTCAAAAGGAGAGTTATCCTAGAATATTTTGGATTCACTAAATATTGAGAAAAACTGTACATTTCATTCTTGCTGTGACAACTGTAAATCAAAATGTCGTTGTGATGATGGTAAAGGAGAGGCAGTGATTCATACTTCACTAAAGTTCCAGGGCTCGAAATTAACGAAAAAATCCAGTCGCATTTTGCTTTAAGATACGGAAATTTGGTCGCAATTTCGCAAATTTTAGTCACAAAATCGCCGCACAGCATTGTGTTGTCAGCGGTTAAGAAAAAAATGAGAGCCTGCAATAGTCTCTGTTACGAGCCTAGGAAGGCCCATTAGGCCGGCGCTTATCTCTGGTTTCTGTAGCATGAAGCGACTAGGGTATTTCTACTCCCCCCTGGATGGGATGCTAGTCCATCGCAGGGTTACCCCCAGCATTATGCCGGTACCCATTTATACACCTGGGTGGAGAGAGGACCCGTGGGAGTAAAGTGTCTTGCCCAAGAACACAACACAATGTCCCTGGTCAGGCCCCGAACCCGGACCACTCGATCTGGAGTCGAGTGCACTAACCATGAGGCCACCGCGCCTCCCACTGAGCCTGCAATACTTGTGTGTAAAGAAACAGCTGAAAATGGTGAATGCACGTAACGTCGCAGCTAAATTACTCTACAATTAAGAGAAAATTCAGATTAAGAGAAAATTAAAAGAAAATTCAGAGAAAATTCACGGCGAGAAACAAAATAATTTTGTCATTTATTTATTTTAGCAAAAGTAGCAGCAAAGTGGCAACTGCTAACCCTTTTGTTTCGAAAGAGCGAAGGTGACAACAAGTCGCAAATGTGCGACTTCTCCAGATATTTTAGTCGCAAAGGCAAAAATTTAGTCGCAAATGCGACTGTATTGGTCGCAATTTCGAGCCCTGAAAACACATTGACACTTCAAATGCCCTAGGATGCCTCCAGTTGACGAGTAAAATCGTCTGGTGTTAGACAGAGTAAAATCTGTTAAGTTTCACTCCCAAAAGTCAATGGGTTAACCAACGGGTGCCTTTCTTGTGATACGATGTAAACACTGACTATTTTTAATAAATATTGTTAGATATTTATTCATATTCTTCAAAATAAGATTTTTGGAAATAGTCACTAATAAAAATCCCGGGTCAGTTTAAGGTGGCTCCCTAGACTACATGTATTTGTGAAAACCCTCACTACGAGGCACGAGTTACAAAAGGAAACCTACTAAATTTCTCTTAAAGTTTTCCCTGCGGTGTCAATATTTGGAGTATGGCTGTTACCATGGCAACATGACATCTAATGACAAGCAGATATATTCTTATTTTTGACCTAAATTCCTTCTCTTTGGTATTTTTTTTATTCTCTGCCACATTATGGAAATAATATTGCCTGACATTTTGAAGTGGTAAAAAGTCGAGGTCGGTCAGACAGTTTTGCCAATGTTCTGTATTTTCTCATTTTTCTAAATACATTCGATTAGCTCTGACAGATTTTTTGGCAAATTTCAAGTAAGGTCCAAAAAAGCGACTTAAGCACCGAATGATAATGAAAGAGATGTCTTTTAACAATGTCGGCTAACTTTAGAATTAAATTAGATTTAATCTCGTGATTTTTACAACAAAATCTTACAGTTTCGAAATCAATGTAAACGGAATATGTGAGTGTTTTGGTTGTATACAGGCAACTGTTGTTGCGAAGAGATCATGTGCAAATTGTTGTAAACTTGCTATTTAAATTATATTTAATAACATAACATAACATAAAGCCTTAATACGCGATAAGAGTTAAAGCTGCCGAGCTTGTGGGGTTGTGTGTACAAGTATTTAATCTCAGACCTAGGAATAATATATAGATTTAGCCAAGCCTAAAAGCGGAACTCCCAGGTTATTTATTCTTACTGCCTGTGGTGTTATTTTTCTTTTAAGCTACATGTAGCTAATGATTTACAATGCAGTCTTGCAAATGTAATACATGCAAACTGTTGATGATAATGAAGAGCAGCAGCATAATTATCATCTTACAATCTGATGAAGCTTAATAAAGATCCTAGCTGACTATCAAAGTATGGGATGTAGCCAGAATCCTTTAAATACTCCACATACTGATTACAGTCCATATTTCTTAATTATTAAGTTACCTGGTACCAGAAGATCTGTACATTGGTTCCACGTCACATCCTGTTTGGCTTATATTGTAGTCAAGCTGGCAACCCATGATTCATAAAGCCTTGTTACATTTAGCCCTTTACTGAATAAAAGTTTTTGCATTGACAGCCAACTTCGTTCGACATTATGTTATTTTAGCATAAAATAAAGGTTAATGTTGGCAAGCAACCTTTTCTGAGATGAGCCCACACTCGTCTCTCTGCGGTAATTTACAACACATGCCCATATTTGGCAACTGCTATTTAAGCATAGCATGTCATGCGAGTAATCAGTTTGTCCCTTCTCTGAGACCTGCAAGTTTGTACTTTGCTCCAATTGTAACATCGTGTTTTATTTCCGTTTTTCCCGCCACTAACTGATACTCCACCTCATGGAACTCTCCGGGCTTAGCAACGAAGTCCTACGTCTTCTGTTAGCGCAGAACAACTTGCTAATCACAGGTTCACGCGAACAGTTGATCGAGCGGCTCGGCTCGATCTCCCCTTCGAATCCCTCGGCCACACGCACGCGAAACTCTGACGCCTCTGCATCAGCCGCCAAACGTCCACGCACCAACCGCCAAGAACCAGGGAGCAGTGACCTTCCGGACGAGCGCCGCGATCCCACGCCGGAGGACGAATTACCCGGCGACACACCAACCGAACCAAACGACAACAACCCAGAGGATATCCAAGATGGCGGCCGCAACGAGGCCCCTCCCGCGAACTCTGCATTTGACCCAGCAAATCTGGCTACGCTGATCGGCAACATCGTCGATCAAAAGCTGAAGAACTTCAGGCCAGCCGTGCAAAGTGCCTCGTCACTTCCAACAGCGCTTCCAACGTCCTCTTCGACACCTCAGCTCGCAACAACTCGAGAACTTGGGGACCCAACCTTCGTGGCGAGTCTCCTTTCTCAACCATCTTCGTCAACAAGCGCCGACCTTCATCTACCTTCCGTTACACCGTCATCTTCTCTCGCTGATCACGTCCCTACAAAGACCAAGCAAGCTGTTTTACGCGGTGAGTACGTTGAGTTTGATTTGCTGCTGCCAGAAAACTCGTCCCTTGTAACTGATAACGAGCTTACTGGGTTGTCCATATCCGTTGGCGGGAAACAGGTAGAACTCCCTAACCCCCGCAGGAAGAAAACGCATGTCGATTCTATCGATAAATGGTTGTCCGCCTTCGCCGTATACTGTACTATTTTGTTAACTTCCTTCCCCCGGAGGGCGGTTGAGATGTTCGCCTACCAGGAGATCATCCGATCAGCCCAACGGAAATTTGCCGGTTTTGCCTGGCTCTCCTACGACATCGATTTCCGTCGGAAAGCGGCCGGAAACCTTTCCCTCAATTGGGGAGAACGTGATACACAACTCTACCTTATGAAGTTTACCGGGCAAGCCAAATCTTGCTGTTCTATTTGTGGTAGTGGGGATCATTATTCTTATGGGTGCTCCCTTTCCGCCCTTAGACCCAACAATACACAGCGGGGACTCTGCAACAATTACAACCGAGGGACCAAATGCAGCCAAGACCCCTGCCCCTTCAGCCACCGCTGCAAAACCTGCCACGGAGACCACCCAGCTTTCCGCCACGATGACCCCCCTTCAAAACCTAGAAGCCAGACTGATAAGAAATCATCAAACCGCTGAAGCCCTGTTGTCCATGACGCCTCTGACCCCTGTGAATATTCCCCTCTTATCCAACCTTCTCAAGACCCATCCCAATCAGACCTTCGTAGCTAACCTAACTGCTGGGCTAACCGAGGGTTTTCGGGTGGGCTACCAAGGCAGCCGTCTTCCTAAAACAGCCAAAAACCTTCCTTCGGCTTACCGCCACCCCTCAATTATCGAAGGCAACCTCCTAGAAGAAGTTGAACTTGGTCGCCTCGCAGGCCCTTTTGAATCCCCCCCCTTTCCAAATTTTCAGATCCATCCCCTCGGGCTGGTTCCCAAAAAGAATAGCCAAAAATGGCGCACTATTTTCCACCTCTCCTTCCCCAAAGGGTCCCCTGGTAGCCTGAACGCCAACATCCCACTTGAACTTTTCACTCTACAATACAACCGCATTGACGACGCGATCTCATTGGTCCTTGAACACGGCCCCGGCTGTTTCATGACCAAAACTGATATTCAATCGGCCTTCCGCATTATCCCCGTTCACCCCGATGATTGGGAACTATTGGGTATGTCCTGGAAGGGTCGTTTCTTTTTCGACAAAGCTCTCCCCTTCGGCCTTAGAAGTGCCCCCTACCTTTTCAATCAACTCTCAGATGCCCTGGAATGGCTAGTAAAAAATCACCTCAACATCCCCTCCATTATCCATTTCCTGGACGACTTCTTTATTGCCCAGCCCCCTCCACTCTCCCGTTGTGCCACTGCCCTTTGCCAGGTTCTCACCCTATTTGAGGAGCTTAATATCCCCCTTGCCCCAAAGAAGACCTTCCGCCCCACTCAGTGCCTTGAGTTTATGGGGATAACTCTTGACTCTGTCCGCATGGAAGCCCGTCTGCCAATCGACAAACTACACAATGCCCGCTTAATGCTTGCCTCCTGGTCCTCCAAAAGATCTTGCCGCCTACGTGACCTCCAATCTCTTATTGGGACTTTACACTTTGCCTGTCGGGTTATCTCCCCGGGTCGTCCTTTCATGCAACGGATTATAAATCTTACTCGGGGGGTCCGCCACCCTGGGCATTTTGTTTCACTCAACCAAGAATTCAGGAAGGACATTCTCATGTGGCAAATCTTCTTAGACCACTGGAATGGGGTAAGCCTTTTCCTCCCCCCTTTTACTGAGCCCTCTCCCCAAATTCACCTTTTAACAGATGCGGCCGGTTCCCTTGGCTACGGGGGTTTCTTCAATAACCTATGGTTCCAGGGTAAATGGCACCCTTTCCATCAGCTCAACCCTGCCACTGGCATAAGCATCCAGTGGCAAGAGCTCTACCCAATTTACTTGGCCTGCATGCTCTGGGCTCCCCTTTGGGCTAATAGGAGAATTTGCTTTCACTGTGACAACCAAGCAACTGTTGCCATTCTCTCTGCGAAGAGCTCAAAAATACCCCGGATTATGAATCTCGTTCGCCTAATCACCCTGCAGACCTTAAAATTCAATTTTACCTTTTCCGCCAAACATGTCCCTGGCCTTGACAATGGTATCGCTGACAGTCTCTCTCGCTTCCAGATGGCCCGTTTCCGCCTTCTCGCACCGGATGCATCGCCTGTTCCTTGCCAGATCCCTCATTTCCTGACCAAAGTTTGAGTCTGCAGGCGGCCAGTTTCATCTACCACTCCATTGCACCGACCACCCGCCGTACATATTCCTCTGGTGAACGCCAATTTATTCGCTTTTGTTTACACCATGGGCTTGTTTCCCCCCATACCCCTCTCTTACCCAGCAGTGAGGCTACCTTAATTCACTTTGTTACCCACCTTTCCAATACAGTTTCCCATGCCACTATTAAAGTTTATCTGGCAGCAGTAAAAAACTGCATATTGAGTTTGGTTGTCAACTGGACTTTACCTCCATGCCCCTCCTTTATAAAACTTTACGAGGCATAAAATGTTCACAGACCGTTTCTAAACGGGCACGCTACCCCATCACTATTACGGTTCTCCATCTAATCTACTCTAAGTTACAACCCTTTCACTCCCAGGCTGTTGACTCTTCCATGTTATGGGCTGCCTTTACGCTGGCCTTTTTCGGTTTCCTACGAAGCAGCGAATTCACTTGCAATGGCAAGTTTGACCCCCATACTCACTTATCCAGGGCAGATATCAGCCTCGAACCTAATATTTTCAGTCCGAATTACCTCAAAATTACTATTAAGAAGTCCAAGACCGACCCCTTCCGCGAGACAGCCAAACTCACTATAGCTAGGTCAGACTCTAACGTCTGCGCCGTAACTGCCCTTCAAGACTATCTTCTTCAAACACATGGACAAAGTACCTCTCAGCCTCTCTTCAAATTTGCTGATGGGCGCAATCTTACCCGTGCATCACTTACCAACAACCTGCGCGCTCTACTGCATGTTTGTGGCCTGAACAGCGCAAACTTCGCCTCACACAGCTTTCGTATTGGTGCTGCCACAACAGCAGGAGCGGTGGGACTCCCTGACTGGCTAATCAAAGTCCTCGGAAGGTGGAAATCTAACGCTTACCAAACCTATATCCAGACCCCCAAAGAGGCTATCCTCCAAGTACCCAGGAACTTGGCATCTTGCCTTAACTGACACCTATTTTAGATACATTGAGAACACTGCGATGTCTCCTTGTTCCTGTTTTTATTGTTGCATTTATAGTGTGTTACTTAATTTTTAAGTGTATTCTGGTATTACATGGGCCCCAGGCCACTTCCTCCACAGGCGGCTGGCCTCGCTGTCACTCCCCCATTTGGGGCCAAGGTCTCCCTATGCCTAATCCCTTGCACCTCCTGTGGAGAGCTGGCCTGGGCTACCCTGTCTTACTTAAATTTATGGGCCCCACACAGGGGACCTTCTCGTTACACTCGGCGTTTGTGGGCGGGGAATTGCTGCCTGCGGCACCCCTTCAGCCCTGTGCTGGAGCCCCGTCAGGGAGGGGACATCTGTTCTCTGGCTGGGTTAACTTGGCCCCAGGTAATTTTTTCCAGCAACAATGTCCTCCTTGCAGTACAGGCATGGGGCACCCCCTCGGCATGGCGCCATGTGCCGAGGCCCCCCATCTGGTGGGTTTCATCCGGTCGGTGGGTTATCCGAGCCTTGCCAGTATATTCCCTGCCCACTATTGCCCACTATGTCATCTCGTGTCTTTTCTGCGCGCCATAACATTAAATGTTATTTTAGCATAAAATAAAGGTTAATGTTGGCAAGCAACCTTTTCTGAGATGAGCCCACACTCGTCTCTCTGCGGTAATTTACAACACATGCCCATATTTGGCAACTGCTATTTAAGCATAGCATGTCATGCGAGTAATCAGTTTGTCCCTTCTCTGAGACCTGCAAGTTTGTACTTTGCTCCAATTGTAACCCCTCCCTCCCACCCTCTTATCTCGTAACAATTTGCATGTACTAGTTCTTCGAAACTCTTTTTTCTCTCCTTGTCATTAGGGCTTCAAGCCCCCAGTTATTATGGTTAAGGTTTGTGACAATCATACATCTAAAAGTTTTAATAAATGTTTCCGGGCGGGGAATTGCTGCCTGCGGCACCCCTTCAGCCCTGTGCTGGAGCCCCGTCAGGGAGGGGACATCTGTTCTCTGGCTGGGTTAACTTGGCCCCAGGTAATTTTTTCCAGCAACAATGTCCTCCTTGCAGTACAGGCATGGGGCACCCCCTCGGCATGGCGCCATGTGCCGAGGCCCCCCATCCGGTGGGTTTCATCCGGTCGGTGGGTTATCCGAGCCTTGCCAGTATATTCCCTGCCCACTATTGCCCACTATGTCATCTCGTGTCTTTTCTGCGCGCCATAACATTAATTTAAAATTACCCAGAAGTTACTGGTAACTCGTGTCTCTCCCAGGCCCCTCTCATTCAACTCATTGTCCTGGGAAGTTTTAGTTGGGAAGCTTGAACGTGGCGTACATAACACCAAAACACGTTACAACGAGGCTGAGCCGGTGACCATTTTTGTAACAATGGGAAGCTGGAAGCAGGGAATATTCATCACTGATAACTCTTAAGGGTTTGCTAGACAAAGCCGATAATGGAGAGTATTCTTGTTCATCAACTTAATTGAGGTATAGCTCTCTGGAGAACTGAGAATACAAGTAAGCCTGAACAGATAATAAGGTCATTTTTTTTTGCTGGTTTGCTAGGCTGAGAATGATATTAAAAGAGTTTCCGATCAATTAAGTAACTAAGTAAGTAACTTTATTTACCCACATATTGCAAATGAGCAAAAGCTCGTTTGAATGCAAATGCGCATTATTGTATGGGAAAAATATAAAATAAATAAAATAAAATAATATTAAAATAAATTTAAAAATAAATAAATTAAAAATAAATAAAAATAAAAACTCAAAAAACAATCCATTTACAAAGTGAGCAGATTAAAGGTCTGAAGACGGGCGACCTATTTACATGGAATACCGTTACATTTGTATGAGGACAGCTTCATTGGTTTCAGTTTTTTTCTAAACAGTGAAAGTGATTCTGTAGTTCTTAACTTATCGGGCAAATTGGTCCAAGAAGAATTTGGTTGGGGAAGTACAAGCTTTTGGTGTCCCCAAAGGTTGTAATTGCTATTTCTTTGTATGAACATTTTGCATATATAATTTGGTCTTCTGCCATAGATCCTTCTGTGTACCAGTACCAGTGACTGTTCAATCCGCCGGTGCTCCAGGTATTTTAAATTTGCAAATTTTAGTAATTCATTGTATGAGGTTGTCTTAGAAAGTCTAAGAAGAGTCGGCAAAGCAAATGCGTTTGTTGACTCTAGTTAAAATTCAGGTAGACCTTTCTTCAGGCCTAGGAATAGCGGGGCTGCATATTCAAAGTGGGGCAGTATAAATGCCAAGTAAAGTTTTAGCATTGTCTCGTGCGGAACAAGTTTATGAATGTGACAGAGGATTGACACCTTTGCATTTACTTTACGGCAGATTTCCTTGATATGTACTTGAAAGGAGAGAGAGTTGTCAATAGTTACTCCAAGAAGTTTGATTTGGCTAATGTTATCTAGTTCATCCCTGTCGATTGTGAAGGGTGCTGGTAAAGTTGTTCTGTTAAAGGTGATTGATTGAGATTTAGTGTGGTTCACAGTCAAAAAGTTCACATGAAACCAGGTGGTGAGAAGATTAAGGTTGTGTTTTTAGGTTCATTTGAAGTGTAGTCAGATTAGTGCTTGAAGAGTATGCTGTTATGTCATCAGTGTATGGTTGTAGAGAGCACGAGATGTTCAAGAAATTCACGTCATTTAAAAATATATTGAAGAGAAGTGGACCCAGGACAGAACCTTGGGAAACTCCATGTTTTACAAATTTCCAGTCAGACCATTTGACATTTATCTTGACATACTGTTTTCGTTCTGTTACATATGATAGTAAAAGGGCCCTCAGAGCTAAATGCTGAGAACTTAGGAGCCCAACATATGAAGTGAAAGGTGTTGCTGTGAAAAATTAAGGCGTCCAGAGCTATTATTTGGGAGCCCCAGGCTACCGGGCTCCTGTTAAGCAACAGCCTTGGAGCCAAGGTGTTAAACTCTGACAATCTTTGGGCACGTTGCCGAAATTTGAATACCTTAAACAACTAAGTGTCAAGACTGCAAATGAAGGCGATAGCAAATTGTTTTGGAGCTATGTTTGTTCACGTTGGAATGGATCAAATAACCTTGTGGCTCTTAAAGTCGGTAAAATTACTCTCACCTATCACAAGGACACAGCGGACGGTTTAAATCGCTATTTCGCCTCTGTTTTTACATTAGAAAACTTGACTCATCTTCCTAACTTCCCACAAGTTGTCAGCACTGAAATTCTTACACAGGTATCAACTACTCCCAGTGAGGTTGAAAAGCTCCTGCGGCAATTAAATGCCAATAAAAGCTGTGTCCCAGATGATATTCATTCAATAATCTTGAAATGTTGCAGTACTTCATTAGCCTTGCCCCTATGCACTCTATTTAATACTTCGTTCAAATGTGATGAAATTCCTGACGACTGGAAAATAGCAAATGTTATTCCGCTTTATAAGAAAGGTGCAAAAGACAAAGTAGAAAACTACAGACCTGTTTCCTTTAGTTAACTTCAGTCTCAAGTAAAATCTGCGAGAAGATTGTTATGAAGTTGTTATTTAGTAAACTTTTGGACAGATCATCAAGTTTTCATAGATGAGCGATTTGGTTTCATGAACAGGCGTTCTTGTTTATCGCAATTACTCAATACTTTCCATTCATGGGCCAAAGAAAGAAATGAATCGCAGATAGTGGATGTAATTTTATTGAAGTTTACAAAAGCATTCGACTCTGTTCCTCGTCAGCATCTGCTGGTGAAGTTGAAGGGATACGGAATTGGTGGAAATCAGCTGGCTAGCCGACTTCATCACTGGTAGAAAACAAAGAGTATCCTTCTGCAGCTATTTTTCTCCTTGGAGGATAGTCACTTCCGGTGTTACCCAAGGTAGCCTACTTGGGCCAGTCCTGTTCCTTGCTTATATTAATGACATTACAACCGGCGTGAAGTCAAGCATGCACCTGTTTGCGGATGACAGTAAGGTTTACAGGACTATTTATGATGAAAACGATGAGAAACAACTTCAATTCGACCTCAACACGCTACAGCAATGGAGTGAAAATTAGCAGCTTCATTTTCACCCTGATAAATGTGAGATTTTACGTATAACCCATGCGAAAGATCATACTAGCTATCCCTATGAGCTCGCTGTTTGCACGCTTCAGCCAGTTACCGAAACAGTTGGTTCGGGGGTCTCATTGACTTCTACTCTATCCTGGAATACCCAAACACAAAAAGTTGTAAATAAAGCCAACAAGATTGTGGGTTTCCTTAAAAGGAATGTTGGTCCAGGAAACAGAGAAGTCTTTTCTCGTCTGTACAAGGCCCTGGTTATACCTATCCTGGAATATGCTGTTCCTTTCTGGTCACCCTATTCACAGAGGAACATTGACGCTCTTGAACGAGTCCAACGGAGGACCTCAAAGTACGCTCTCCCGATTTCATATAGGGACTCTTCTTATGAAGAAAGACTGTCTAGCAATGCTTGGGTGGTCCAGTCTCCAATCAAGGAGGTCTTATTTATCTTTGTTAGAGTGCTATAAGACTATTCATGGTCTTAATGCCCTTAACTGTAACAATATTATTATTTTGAATTTAATTCTTATGGTAAAACAAGGTCAAACCATTCATTTAAATTAAGACAGCCATTAGCTAGAGTATTGTAACTCTTTTTTCCATTCATTCTTTGTTAGAATTAGTAAACACTGGAATACTCTTCCCAAAGAGATAGTGGATGAACGGGATTTTAGCATTTTTCGAAGCAAACTTAGAAAGTTTTGTAAAATTTTGTAAATTTTCAGCCAATTTCTAATAATTCTTAGATTTTAAATTGTATTATAACTTCCTTTTATTTTACATAGGGAGCATCCTTGATAGGGATAACCTCTGACGTTTCCTCTTAATATGTATCTTTTACATAATAAAGCATGATTTGATTTGATTTGATTTGAAGGCAATTGGTGTTTTCGTTTCTGGCAGTGAAACCAAACAATTGGACTGGATGACCATGGAAACCATCAGTGAAGTGGAGAGAAATTGGGCCAAATGGAAGACTTAAATATAAGGAGCGCATCATCGACCTCAGGTTTGTCAGTTGAATTACTGTTACGAGTTATTGACGTTAAATATGGTTACTTTCCATGTACTTTACTGTACTTTAGTCTTATAACTTTCAAGGAGAAAGAAATTTCATTTCATTTTAGTAAAATTGATTGACTGTCATGAACATTAATTTTCCTCGTCTAATATGTAATAATAATTTCCTCAGCTTCCCTGTTTTTTTGTACTAGTTCTTTGAAGAACATTGACGCAGACTGTAAAAACATTTTTTTTAAATTCTGGAGTTAGTGATAACAATTCATGCCATGTCAATTTGTGATACCTATTATGTTCTCCTGTCTAATTAAAACATAGTGTTATCGAATTACAAAAATAAGTAAAATTAAATATCCTGATTGTGTTTATACTACAATTATTACATTTTCTCGTCTATTCATGATTGTTTTGTTTACATTAGTTTCTTTTTTCACTAATTTATTATTCTGCCAAATATTTGTGCAGCTATAATAAATAATATATAATGATGACCATTTTTATTAATAGTAGTATCATACAGCCACCAAATGGTATAGTTTGGGGCCTCGGTTATTCAAAGGCTGGATAGTGCTATCCAACGAATCAATCTCTATCCAGTGGATAGTGCAATAATTATTAGTTTCCCCAATACTTATTCGCTGTATAGTTATTTATCCATTGAATAGCACTATCCAACTTTTAAACATCCAGGCCCAGGACTCCATACTCAACTTGCCCAATTAGGAAAAAAAATTCAAGTACTAACTTTTGTAGATAAGATTTGGCTTCAATCAACTTTGGAGCTCATCTGAAATTTTTCATTTATTTTTTTTGGTAATTGGGCAACATGGAGACTGTTAGGTATACATGTAAATACACTGTACATAAATAAGACATTCAACGATTGCAAGGCATCTTTATAAGTATGTTACCAAAGCATATTATATGTTTTAACCCTTATCATCTCAACATTACCCAGGTTGATCATTTTCCCTTTACTTGCCTTAACTCACACAAACTCGCAACTGATAGGCGAGCGCAATTTTTTCTTATCTCAGCTTGAATTAACTCACAGAAACTCGCAATAGTTCACACAATCTCATGGTGAGTTAGGGTCCTAGAGTAGTCCTACTAAGTCGTGACAGTCTGGCTCCAGTGGGTTAATTCAACTGAGTTTTCATCTTGTGTGGAAACTTCGGGACTATCGGGTGACATTCGGGTAAGCACATGAAATTCCCAAATTTCTTAATTGCACCGACGGGGACCCTACACAAGTCAACTCAAATGCCGCCATGATGGCAGCAGAGACGTAACTAAGCTTGATTTGTTTTTACTTGCACTGGAAAAGTACAATCGGTCAAATATCGATCGAATAGACCAAATCGGCTAACTCTTTGTTTGTTACACCCAATTCAAATCTCCCGCGTATAAGATTATTTGTGTATTGCATTTGCATTATAATGTAGCATTTACATTGAAATGATATGGAAATACCTGGAACAAAACGTTTTATTCTCAAAGGGTTTGAATTGGGTACAACATTGAATTGGCCCATTTGGCTCTATTATAGACGTAATTTAATTAGTAAATCAGAAATTGGGATGTTTCACATGCTATTTGGCATCACGAGGATTCGCTAGATCGAAAATACAGCTTTTTCATGAGGGTCGGCAAGAAGTGCAATCGTCATTTTTATGTAAAATTTGGCTTGATCAAACGTGTTGATAACGGTCGAATTGCCACCGTGAACGATTTGGAAAGCTGACGTTTCGAGCGTTAGTCCTTCGTAAGAGTGACGACATCGCTCTGACACAGGGCTGACGCTCGAAACGTCATCTTTCCAAATCGTTCACGGTGTTAATTCGACCTTAATCAACTCGTTTGATCAAACCAAATTTTCCTGTTTCACTCTCCCACCGACGCAGCACCACAGTTTCTTTAGAAATTAGAAATTCATTATTATGTACTAGGCTCTCAGTGATCGTAGGTCATTCATTTCAAGATGTTGAATGTCAAAAACACGCCTTTCTTGGAAATTGTAGGAAAATTCCACCCGGGAAAATATTAAGGGGTTTTGTCTTTCATGAAAACGCATCATCTACTTTAGTGGAACTTTGTAAGGTAACCGGTCATATCAGTAGATCGACCATTAAAATATCGGAGGATCATGGGTCTCCAAATAACCAAGCTCTATATTATCTTGAGGGATAAGGTCATAAAGGCTTTTAGCCATAGACCGCTTTTTAAAGCCCTTTTTCATTTAACTACTGTATATGGAACGTTATGAAGAAGCTACGTACTTTTTGCAAAGAGTAGCCCACAGTTGTGGTCTGTCATATTCTCTCTAGAAAATATGGCTGTTTTGGCGAAATGTATCAGACTGCTCAGTGTGGTGTTTGAAGGCACATACGCAAAATGCGCCATAAGTTTTGGGGGAAGTTTGTTGGACACTCGGATTAAGATAAAGATATAGAAACCTGTTACCAAGCGACTATCTTCTGCCTTCAGCACGCAGTCCCCTACATTAGTTGGTTTTAAGTTGATTTTGAGGACCTTGTGTTTGAGACATTTTGCACGTTTATATCCTTCAGGTGGTCAACGTTCATTGGCTGTCGTTTCGAGGTCAACCAACTGGCTCTGCTACAGGAATTATCGAGATTCCATTTTGGACAACTGGAAGTTAACACGTTGGTATCATTTTCCCTTCGGTGAGTGAGTCGTTTCCGTTACAAAAAGTATAGCCTGAGGCCCTGTGGCTGACAAAAGTTTCCCACTAGATCTCTTTCTTTTTTCTTCGGAGTCCACCACACTTTCAGTTCAATGTTTTTACCGTTTTATGTTTCTTCAACTTCCCGTCAAACTTTGCTGTTTTTTCTTGAGATGATTCTTTTTTCTTTTTTTTTATTACTGTATTTCATTTAGAATCTCTACAGAGTGCTAGAGGTTTTCGTCACTCCAATTCATCGCCACCCGTGAGAGAGGAAAAGCGCTGCTTCGATTTGGACGGAAGACGTCAGCGGTGCCCGCTTCAAAATTTTCCTGCGCGAATTGACAAATTTTAATGGCGGGCACAAGGGCGTTGTCGTGGTAAGAACTTTGAAACGGTTTATAAATGAATATCTGAAGAAATTAAGGCGATTGGCTTTGCTTGCTTTTCTCTTTGAATTCGCCACTCGGAAATGATTGCTTTGAAATTCGCACGCCAAGTTTAGTTGCTCGTAATTGCCATGCTTCGTGTTCGGCTCTTTCAGGCGTTTCGTCGCCTGTTGTTATTGTCAACAGTGAAATGAAAGGCTTTAGTTTATTAATGCATACTTCAATTCACATCCGCTTTGAAACGAAGACTGAACTGTTCTTGAATTAAATCCCCCTCAAAACAGGTAATACTTTTATTTTTGGTGAAAGCGCTCAAATTTGTGATTTCAAATGAGCCGCTTCCATGTCTGTTGGCTCCCATAATGGTCTGGAGTGGCCTATTGTTAGCAAAAGTCTGTCAAGCAGATGTCCTCAATAATATGTCGGAGATATTGTGGCTTCATTTTTAAGTGCACTTTCACTCATTTTTCGGAAAAAAAAAAGTAAAATGCAAGCTTTGTTTTAATGCAACCCGTTACACTGATATTAAAGGAACCTTCTTCACTTTCTAGCAATGGATTGCGTTTGTGACGACTCCAAAAGGCTGGAAAATGCCCAAGTTTGAAAACAAGGAACCTCCAGAAAGACAAAACGCAATACAGTTTTTGCCAGGTAATTTTCTTGTTTCTTTTTTGTTGTTGTTGTTGTTCATGTTACATACTTCTTAGTCATCTTTCGAAATGCGTTGGGATAAGTTTCCCTGCCCGGATAGCCTCAAGGGTCACGCAGAATAGCAAGTCCCATTTACAGTATACCATTTTACAAGGCCAGATCACGAAACCAGGAGTTCCATGCCCTATTTTTTCAGAGGTGATGAGTGGGTGGGTTTTCTTTATCCCCCCCCCCCCCCCCCGCCAATCACGGCCCCCCGGGAGTCCGATGCCCATACGATTGAGCCAAACGGTTTGTTTATTTAAAGCACAGAAATGAAAAAAGAACGGAATTCTTGGTAAAAAAGATAGACACTTGGAGGCTCAAGTAAGCGCAAAATGGCCTAATGAACAATGCTCAGCTGTGCTGTGATAATCATACTTGCTAGATGAGGAATTATTTTCGTGTTATATGCGTTTACACGCAAAAAGCTAAGGCTAGACTAAACTCAGTCCAGTCTAGCACCGACTGTCCATTGACAAAGCACTTTCCTCAACCCTCGGCTCTTACAAGGGTGTAGTAATTTTGCCTTTGCCTCTACTGTTCATTTTCTGTAGGATAAAAAATTCCAATCGCCCTTCTACCAAACCCCTGTACTTCTGCTCAGTCCGAGTCACAAATGGATCAGGACAAATGCGTTGTACATCAATCCAGGTAATAACGCAATTACCTCATGGATCGAGGTAGGTATGAAAGTCAGGTTAAGTCCCGATCATTCCATGTCCTCTGCACGTCATACAACGTATGAGAAACACCGCATTTTTATATCCCATAATTTGTTCGAGCGGTTTCGGAGTAAAAATAGAAAATGAAAGGTTTGCATTTGTATGCACACATTGTCATTAAAATATAACTTTGCACCCCGTCGTACAGCGTTTGCGAAGTATCGAAAAATGAATTGGTACCAGCAGTTTCAGAGTAAAAATAGACTATAAACAATTCTCTGTTGTAGGCTCATATAGATGGTTTTCAATCACGTGATGAGACGGGTATGCTGGTGCACAAAACAATAGCAATTTTGCATGACAATAGAATCAAATTCCCTACTCTATTGTTCTGTGCACCAACATGGCTGCTGTGACGTCAGGTGAAAAGCATCTGTTGCCGTCAAAACCTCATATTAGAGAGTTTAAGCAACGACCACGAGAACGTCACAAATTTGCATAT
>NC_090871.1:69895862-69930862 GCF_036669935.1 Montipora foliosa | reverse complement strand
TATGACAGAAAGATTAGAGCCAAGCGCTGGTTGAAGACAAATTTCAACTGAAGCCAGTGGCAAATATGGATTGAGAGAGCTACGACCGTGACACCAATGAGGACGAAAAAGTCACCTTAAAATATAACTTTACAATATCGCAAAGTCCCAATTATTCCATGATCTCGTTCACTTCATACAACGTGGGAGAAATACCCCATTTTTATATCCCATGATTTGTTCGCGCAGTTTCTGAGTAAAAATAGAAAATGAAAGGTTTGCATTTGTATGCTTACATTGTGATTAAAATATAACTTCACGATTTTTCCACCCCGTCGTACATGATTATCAAAGTACCGTAGAAATGCAAGGAAAGGTTACGTTTTTACAAACGTTGCTCCGTGTAGCACTTATATTTAAACAGATTTAACTGATTAGAGTGTAATGTGAAGTGCTAGTTTTGTACCCCATATGAACCATGTGAGCGTTAGCCCTACTGATGGAAATGGGCCCACACAAGGACAGAAAAACTCTGACCAGGGTGGGAATTAAACCCACGACCAACGTTTGTAAAAACGTATAAACTTTCCTTGTACTTGTGCATGTGAATTGCCGTGACTTCAACATCTTCAGTTCCCACGGCCTGCTTCCGTCTGACCTTGTAGCTCAGTCGGTAGAGCAGCGGTGATCTAACCCGAAGGTCCCGGGTTCAATTCCCACCCTGGTCAGAGTTTTCCCTTTCCTTGTGTGGGCGCATTGCCATTGGTTGGGCTAAAACTCACATGGTTCATATGGGGTAGATACTTAGCACTTCACATTACACTATAATCAGTTTAGGTTGATGAAGCCGTTTGACGGAGCCTTGAAAAGTAGTTAATGAGAGATCTTCTTTTTTTGTTCACCAATATGGCGGCGTTGACGTTACGTTACTAAAAAAAAAAAAAAAGAAGACGCGCACCAACAAGTTAAGCCATCATGACGCAAATTAAAACATGAAGCAGTCTCTGAACGCGGCAAAATGCATGCGATTCACAATAGCTGTCTCGGAAGCTGTCTCGGATAGCTGTCTCGGAGTATAGATGATTGTTACTTACATCCACTCGAGAGGAAAATACGAGTTTCATTCCTGAACAACAGTAACAACGATTAAAAACCAAATGTTAAGCTTCAATTTATTTTATTCACCCATGCTGTAGAGGTTTTTACCACTTGCAAATACGCATCCGTAAACATAGCAAACGGTTTGTCCAAAGAAATCCACCAAATTTGAGCTACTCGTTCCTCCCGTCAATGGCAAATTGTTCTGTGACCTTTTTTGTTGAGCTGCAAGATGTCGTGGTAGACTGAAAGCCCTTGACGAAAGGAATCATTTTGTTTTCTAACCACACAATCCCGCTACGCCGGGCGCCGTGTAAGTCGATCCAAGTTTTAAGCTTTTCATGAAAAAAATCTTTTGCCCTTCTTCTTGTCACTCGAAAATTCAAATTCCAGATCATCTTTTAAAGCTAGTTCTTAATCTATATGCCTTTTCGGCGAATGTATCGCGAATTAAAAGACAAACTTCGATGAGGACGAAGTTGTTTTCTTCAATTAAACAGAAGAAACCAACTGAATATGGAAGAGCTACGTTCAGCCAATCAGGAGCGAGAATTTTTGGCGCTCGACCAATCGTGAGCGAGTAATTTTGCCCTCTTCTCAAGCAAAATTAAGAAAAAAATGCCCTCTTCATTGACCAATCAGTGGTCAGTAATTTTGCCCTCTACGTTATTAGTATAGGTAATCGCGTGGGGCCGCGTAAAATTAAGGATTAATATCACTTGTGTTTTCAGAAGTTGCTGAAATTTCTTTGTTAATAACATAGAGGTAAAAATTTTCTTAACACTGTTGAGGCACCTCGAAAAACAGTCAGCTAAGCGGAGTTAAAACACTCGTTCGCTCGCAAGCAAAACAACTGACAAACAGACAAGCAAGCAAACTTGTTCTTTGCGTCCAAAACGAGTGTAGATGAGTGTTATTTACATCCACTCGAGAGGAAAATACGAGTTTCATTCCTGAACAACAGTAACAACGATTAAACCAGATGTTAAGCTTCAATTTATTTTATTCACCTGTGCTGTAGAGGTTTTTACTACTTGCAAATACGCATCCGTAAACATAGCAAACGTTTTGTCCAAATAAATCACCCAAAATTGAGCTACTCGTTCCGTCAATGGCAAATTGTTCTGTGACCTTTTTTGTTGAGCTGCAAGATGCCGTGGTAAACTGAAAGCCCTTGACGAAAGGAATCATTTTGTTTTCCAACCACACAATCCCGCTGCGCCGGGCGTCATGTAAGTCGATCCAAGTTTTAAGCTTTTCATGAAAAAAATCTTTTTCCCTTCTGCTTGGCACTCAAAAATTCAAATTCCAGATCATCTTTTAAAGCTAGTTCTTAATCGTTATGCCTTTTCGGCGAATGCATCGCGAATTAAAAGACAAACTTCGATGAAGACGAAGTTGTTTTGCTCAAACAGAAGAAACCAACTGAATGTGGAAGAGGTACGTTCAGCCAATCAGCAGCGAGAATTTTTGGCGCTCGACCAATCGTGAGCGAGTAATTTTGCCCTCTTCTCAAGCAAAATTAAGAAAAAATGCCCTCTTCATTGACCAATCAGTATTCTCTATGTTATTAAAAATGAACGCCACGATCCAATAACTGTCTATTACGTTGCTTTTGGAGGTAAGATAAAATCAATTTGCAAAAAAAAAGGAATTTTTAGATTTAGGAAAAGACTTCAAAGCAAAATGATATTTATCGTTACGTCGTCAGTTATTACGAATATGCCAAGTGCAGGTTTCTTGGTATCGAAACAATTAAATGGCTCTAAAATTTGTTCCAATGGTTGGGAAATTTGAATACCGATAGGTGAGTATCGCCATATGAAGGAAACACCGTTTATGTTTTGAGGACGGTGGGCAATGATCAAAATAAATTCTGGCATAAGAAAACAAGAGAAATACTTGATGCAAAAGTAAGCACACAATTTCCAGCTGGGCCAGCAGAGATAAACAAAGGAAAGTAACTCTCTCCAAGGGTTTAAATGGAATTTTGAATTCTTGGCTTTCGTATTTTCTATGGGGGATAGGATATTACTTAGAGAGACTTAAAATGTTCCAATGTAAAGCCCGTCTCCCGTCTTAAAGTTTATTCTCTGATTCCAGATGTTCACCCATGCCACAATGTAGAGTGTTCATTCTTTGCCACGTGTCAAGCGTATGGTCCGTATAATGGAACATGTGTATGTGACAGTGACGTACCGACCTATGAAGATGAACAGTGCTCGGAGGATGGAATCACCTTTCAAAACCCTCCGATTCTGGAATTTGAATCCTGTAATCAAGGAAGACGAATTATTTCTCAGAGACCCGGAAGCTGTGAACGTAAGCACGTAGCAACTTAGTAACGAAACTAATCACTCTTGTCCAATCACTATGATGACACAGAAGGCCAACAGACCCTTTGCTAGTTTACTCATTTCAGCGTTCTCTTTCAAATTTCCGCCCAGTTGTGGAATCTACGTTATCATTCGACGTATAAAAGTGGAATTGTATACCGTGATTTATTTAGTTTTTCTTACTTTTAATCCATCCTTAGCTTAAAAGGAGCTTGGAATTACCTCGCCGGAAAGTCAAAAGTGTCCTATAAGGATACCTTTGATAATAATAATAATGATAATAATACTAATACTAATACTAATACTAATGATAATGATAATGACAATAAATAATAATGATAATAATAGCGAACACTAAAATTATTATTATTATAATTATTATTATACTCTTTCTTATAGGACAGTTAAGACTTTCCGGCGAGATAACTCCAAGCTCCTTTTAAACGAAGGAAATTAAACACTAAAGGAAATTTAAATATTAGGTTCTGTACATTACAAATTCAATTAATTTATGCAAATTATATTTTTATAAATTCTACTTAACTATTATTTAAAGCTTGCAATTCAGCTGTTGTTATTTATATAATTTTATTCGTAATATAAATTGTAAATAAGCGACACGCATAAGCTATTCTAATACTATATTGTAAATAATTTTCCAATACTTGCAAATAGGTTTTTATAACTTCCAAAAGTGTACGCTGAGCGCCCTATGAGACTTTATTTTCTTGGCACACTGACGTTCAATAAACTGCACATACTAATAATCATCATCATCATCATCATCATCATCATAATTGGCAAGTATTCACCGAAGTGGAGGTGGCTAGTGCACAACATTTTCGGGCGCAAATTGCGCGCGTATTCGGAGGTGAACAGCAAAGAATATCCGGACTTTGAGTAGCCAATCAGCGCGTACGTTCAACGCTATCCACTGTTTTAGTATATACTACTAATTAACAAATGGTAAACGGCTCAGCGTGCACTATTGAGTTTTATATAATAACCAAATCAATGCGCGCGCTCTGATTGGTCAATCAGCTATGGTTTATTGTGCCAGTAAACTCATGGAAAAATCGCGCGTCTTCTGAATTAATAGAGAGTTTACCCAACAGGATGGGTGGAAGACTCAGGACGGCAAAATGACAAAAAAATGTCGCGTAAGATTGGGAATGCACAGTCTCGCGCGACAGTTTTTCGTTATTCTGCCGTCCCGAGTCTTCCAGCCGTCCAGTTGCGTAAGCTCCCTATTATATAAAAGCAATAGACCACAGGTTTCTATGGTTCATAGGCATGATAAACCACTTGGAATGTTGGAAGAACACTCGAAGAATTCGTAAATCAGTCGCCTGCGGCTGCGTTCTACCAACATCCCGCGTGGTTTATCAGCTTATAAACGATAGAAACTTGTGGTCTATTGCTTAAATGGTGGACGCGGGAGGTGCTAAGCACGAGAGAAGCGCAAGAGTCCCTCGAGGCGATAGCCGAGAGCGATTCTAGCTTCTTGAGTGCTTAGCAAACTCCCAAGTGCACCGTAACACAGTAGTGCACGCTGAGCCGTTTACCATTTGTTTTATAACATAATCGTAAGGGCTATTTTTATTTTGACCTCTGTAGAGGTTCACCCCTACTAAAAGAGGGAAATGTCTTGGAAAAATAGGACTGATGCGCTAGTGACGGCATTTCCTTCTTTCCATGATCTCGGAAAGTTTGATTGCACGTCAGCAGTCGACAGCGAGGGTTCACCCATGGGCCAATGATAAATGACCAATTGGCCAATCAGAACGCGCGTTTTATCCGAGTTATGTTATGATAATAATTGGGTACACCGCTGTACAGAAATCAAATCAAATCAACTCAGTTGCAGGTTGCTTTTTGAGGGAGGAGAGGGGAAAACCGGAGTCAGACCCGGAAAAAAAACCCGCTCACAGCAGAGTAGAGAGCCAACAAACTCAACCCATATGTGACGCCAAGTCTGGGAATCGAACCCGTGCCACATTAGTGGCAGGTGAGTGCTCTCATCACTGCACCATCACCAATATACAGTGACTATTTTTTAAGTAGCCGGAGAGGCGGGGGATGAAGTTTAACTTTAAGTGTGCCAATGTGCTACCCACCCACTCAGCCGCTGTAGCCTCGGCGTTGTTGCAATCATTTTATACTTTTAATTTGCAGCGTTTCACTTTTATCGAAGCCGTACATATGTTTACCTTGGCGACACCGAAGCACATTGCAGACAAGTTAATCTCGAAAACTCCACTCTTCTCGAGAACAAACCCACACACGTGCACGTGTCTGTCAATTACTTCAACACATCAGGGCTATTCACGCACGAAGCCGCGGTAGCCTGGACCGAGGCTGTTACATCCTCAAGTTTCCAAGTGTGCGTGCTGACTGCTGGGAGACTTGATCGCATACCTCCTGATGGTGGGCTTACGTTTGTGGACTTCATTGTTTATCAAGGAAATCCAATGGGTTCGATAACAGGGCACGAGGTTATCCCAACTTGGTGGGATGGTACGTCATGTAAGGAGGTGATTTGCCCGAGGTTTGTATTGTTCCTAAAGAATTTCTGAAGTATGAAGCTCTGACAAATCACCGAGAGCTTAGGTAGTAAAAATATAAACTGTGGAAATATCGTAGAGCCTAGACTACAACAACCTAAATTTTTGGAAAGGGCGAATGAAGGAAATTTGAACTTGGGGATTTAACTCTAAGCAACAAGAAGACACGACACATTTAAGATGAAAGAGCAGAAAACAACTGCGAAATAAACGATTATTGGCAAGAAAGCAACTCGACAAATTTTGGGGAAACGACACCGCGAGAACCACCCTTGTGGATCCTCTTGAGGTGAGAGTACTTCGCATAAAACAACCATTGGTCAGCTCAAATTTTCTTTCGTTACACAACACCTTTTTCCAATGAACTCAGCAGGATATTATATTAGATTAGCAAAGAACATTTCGTATATGGCTTGTAAAATTATGCTGAGTGGAGAACAACGCAAAATCATCTGGCTTTGGATGATAATCCTCGATCCGCACAGTTCATTTGGCGGGTACATAACGCCTTTGGCTTTGCTTCCCGGACTTACAGAGACCTTAAATTATATCCTAAAAAATCGTTGTGCATATATTATGATAAGGAATTGTGTCAAACTAATAAATGAACATGTTTCGGCCAGTGTTGAGTTGTGTGCGAATGAAGTTAGATTTGAAGCATCGTACTGTGATAGGTTAACTTAATCTATTCTTTTTCTTTAAGGAAAAATTTTCTCGAGCTCCTTATATCTTGGTTTCCAAAGAGCACTCCTTTTCACGACGCAAACATGACGCTGCCACCGTTTGGGCTGAAAACGTAGAATCGACGAAGTTCACAGTGTGTCTTAGAGAAATGCAAAACTTTGACGGTTTACATGGAAGTATTATCGTGGTAAGAGATGGAAACTAGTTTTCGTAATTAAGGATGATTTTGGTTGTTTTGACGATCAAGAGGTGGAGGAAACATTTCATATTGTGTCGTCAATATATGGTGTATAACTCTCTACTTTTAATAGAGTCTGCAACACTCCCTAAATATTACATAAAGAAGGCTGTTTTGGCGACACTATAGGGACTTTAATATCGGCAATGTAGACTCAGACGTCACACAAATCATAATTTGCTCCATCGTATGTTTTCTGCTATTATTCCATCTCGTTTTGATCGTAGAAATTGATCAAGGTATTAAAAAAAGAAATTGGGCACAAGCTGTGTAATATAAATGGACAATGAAAGGTCCACATTTCTCTGCTCGCGTTGATGTCAAAACCTCAAATTGAACGATTTCACGTAATTGGCCGTGTTTTCACCAGAGTACCACAAAAATGTGTTTAAACGCGTGCTTCACGTGCAGCACGATTATATTTCGTCTTTTAACCAATGATCAGTTGAAGTGGCTTTGTGGCGTTAGCGTTGCCGCGGCTGCCGTCGTTTCTTAAACTCCCGTAGAATTTGGACGTCACGTTAATAACGTAACGTTGTTCACGTTACGGCTTGTGGTGTTTAAAATGTCTATTCCGCTGTAGGACTGGATCGCTTTCTCGGAACTACCAGAGGAGATGAATGTGGCTTGACAAACTGTAATTTTAAGAAATTTCGTTGGAATTGAATCATTGGGTGAAACGAACTATACATTTTGTGAGGTGAGAATCTATTACAAAGTTGTGATTCCTCTTCTTCTTGGCTCTGAGAATTAATTGTCTTCCGTGGTAACCAAGTCAAGGAGACGGCTCTTCCCTCCTCTCGTGTCTACACATTTCTGTCAAAGAATAAAGTGATCTTTTAAATTTTCCGCCGTAACAAATTACTACTCAAGAGACGGGGACGGGGACAAAAGAGCAAAAAAAATTAGCATGATTAAGTGTATTTGTAACAAAAGTTCACTCGTCACTTCTGATGAAAGTATAAGCATATGAACCTTGTGCGCTAGAGAGGACGGCCGTTACATAAACCTGAACTCATACGCGTGCGTGGAGTGTATTATTGTGTTTATTCCCTCTCGGCCGAACACCCATTCAAAATGGGCTATGAGCAGAATTTACCTTTATCACTCGGCGGCCATTTTGGATTCCGTGGGGAATAAAAGGCTTTGTCTTTGCACTGTTCTTGCACCTCCAGCCTCACACTGAAGGTGAGGTTCGACGGGCAAAATCTTTTGTTTGAACATTGAGTAATAATAGTCTATGGATACTCCAAAATGATTTGAAACACTTCATGACACATACAGGTGCAACATTTGGTGACGTTACGTGGCAATACTGGCAACCTCAATGTTAATCCGCTTTGGCAGATAAACAACACTGTTTAGGCAGGGTTAACTGCTGGGTTAGGACTGATCTCAAGAGATGAGGTCTAGGGCCGACTCGACATGGTTAGCTTTCATAAGTTATTCTGGTGACACCATATTTAAATTTAGTAAAACTTAGGGAAGATCGTGTGGTACTTTATAGACACATTTTAGTCACAACCACTCAAAATGGTGCACGAAGAGGATTATTTGTTGCTTCTTTCACTTGTTACTACTTTATGCCGGCGCAGACGACGAAAGAGACATGATTTAAACCCAATTGAATCAAAGGAAAAAAAAATTCATAAATGACTTACCTTCCGGAAAACCGATTTCCTCCTCCACATCATCCCATGCTCTTCCCTTCTTGTGTTATTTTTGAAATCTTTGGAAGATTTATTGAAGAGAATTGGAAATCCGTCCTCAGATTCGACCAGTTTTTCCTTTTATTTCCCACCATTTTGTTTCCCGAAGAAGCGGTCTGGGACCCATTGCATGTTGATCGGCCAGCGGTCTTTTGCTTATGCTTCTGCCAACCATATCCTAACTGGACATAACAGCGACATAAGCATAATAAGCATAAGACGAACGCAAAGTTTTGATATTCTTATGCTTATGTTTGTATCACGGCCGTCCTCTCTAGCATATACGGTTCTTATGCTTATGGCGATAACATAGTTTACTGAGAAGTTAATGGTGAAATTCTCCAGTCCATTCTTCCACACCTTTCTTCTTAAAAAGACCCGTACAATTTACAAAATGACATTGGCAGAAAAAGATACTGCATAATTTACAAGCCAGAACATATCTAATAATTAAGAGAATTCTTGGGTTTTAGTACCACCCTTTCTGATTCAATGTTATCATTGGACCGAATGCATAAATGGCGGCCAAAAAATATTCTTTTTGTTTATGTGCTAATTAGACTCACTGGCCTCGCTCTCAAGCAATATTTTGTATATGTTGTCCATGCAAACGAGGCTGGTGAGTCTAATTAGCACAAATCACATGAACAAAAGAATATTTTTTGACCGCCATTTGTGCATTCCGTTTATAAGGTGGCTCAAAAAAATATTGGAGGGAATGTTTTAATGGACCTCTTTAGCTTGTACTTTTTGTTTTCCCATTTCAGACCACGTAATGTTCCCAAGGGAATTTTCTTTTTGTTTTTACATAGGTTATGCATACATATGCACGTGCAGAAAACGACATTTGAAAGAAACTGCTCCCTGGAGTAACATCACGTGGTCTGAAATGGGAAAACAAAACGTACAAGCTAAAGAGGTCCATTGAAGGACTAACTCTGCAGCACCGTTTTACATTAAGGCAATGTTATGGTACCAAATGTAACCTGCGATCAGGCTCTATTTTAGTTTCGCGTGGTACGTAATGTGGAGTTGGCGAAACGAAAAATAGAGCCTGACCAAATTCCTCTTCGATATTCCTTCCACCCACTTTTTTTGATTGATTGACATGTCCTTCATCGGCCAATCAAATTTACTTCCATTACACGAATACACGCGTGGACGGCAGATTCACGCTATTTTGTTTTGACCAGAGTTGCTTACCGTGGGAGGAATATTATAAACGAATTCGAAAGTTACCGTTGGCTGTAATTTGAGTGAAACACATTTATAGCATGGGGAATGTTACTTTCTGTACCTTTTCGACGACTATATTGCGGCAAAGGCCGGCGTAATTCTTCCTCCAAACTTCACTGAATGTGCAATCTTTTTAGCTTGACATCTTAATTTGTAATTGAGATAACCTAGCATTTTGTCGTTGGACGGTTTGGCAATAGATTTTTAAAGAAAAAAAAAAGGAGAAATACATTATTCCTTTAACGTGTTTTCCCATGAAGGTTTCTTTGGTGATTTTTTCGGGTAATATCTTAATTCAGTTGCAGTGTATTTCTAGAAGTTGCGCGCAGTAAAATCATGATAAATTTGGCCGTTAATCTTTTGATGGAGTACGAACAGTAAGATGGACTCGCAAAATTGGTCTCTCTGGAGCGAGAGTTAAACCAACTGGAAATATTATGAAGCAATCTTGACTCCAAATTGTGCAAACAAACCGTGTCATGTACAGTAAGTGATACACAGATATTCAAAACATGCATTCGTGTAACTTGCGATTTTATCAGCATCTCCTCGTTTTGATATATATGTCCTTTGTCTTATCCAGGAAACCAATATGCATCGGCTTTCATTGCCATTTGAAAGAACCAGCTATTTAGCTTTCAAAACATCAGGGAAGTTTGTGCCGTGCCAAAGTACTTTCAACCACATGGCTACAGAGCTCGACAACGGAATCACTAATTTCACTCTTTTTAGAGATTCAAACCCGATTCTGGACAAGCAATGAGATGTTTCAGATGGCATATCTCCATTTATACAAATAAAATCAAGTTGCACCGTCCACGTCATTGTAAGAACAAAAGGCAGCAATTTTTTTCGTACACTTATGGCGGATTAGTCTCTAGGACTTCGCGAGAGCTCCGCGCAATCACGATGGCATTTTCACTTCCGGCGTTTCAACAGCCAATCAGATCACGAGTTTGGTCGGCCAAAATTTGGCCGACCGTCCGGAATTCTTGAGAGACTATTTTAGCGAGCGACGACATAAGAGAACATATGGGCGAAGCTAAAAATGGGCCTGATCGCAGGTTATACCAAATGAAACACCATAATTCACAACTGAAAAAGTTTAAGGTGGATCTGAATCCGCTCCAGAGAATTGATTACTTTGAAGAGAGTTTCATCTTAGCCTGCTAATCATTACTAATTGGCTATCACCAAGTTCGTTTTTGAGATATAAGCGTTTATGCCAAATACAGAACGTTTTTGAATGTCTTTTTTGTAGCCACGGTAACCTCTTTCGATGTATCAATGAGTGCGCCTTGTTAAGCAATTATTGGGTTTCATTTGTAATGTTTGGAACACGTACTGCGAGTGTTTTGAAGGGCTTCAAAAACGTTCCACAAAAAGCGTGTCCCTACCATAACATTTGCCATTACGCGAAAAAGTTGGTTAGATTCAATTCTTCTCAAATAGTTTGTTGAAAGTGTGAAAACTAGTTTGAGCTTTCTTAAAAGTTTCTCGATACTTGCAGTATTCACTAAACCATGTTTTTGTCCCTCTCTTTGAGCAGAACATTAACTCGACACATTGCAGTGTTTGTATGAAGGAGCTGCATTCTCCTCTTGGCTACGATCCTGTCAACATCGACGTGGTTGTTTGCCGTACTCCTCGAAACAACAGGGAGTTTAAGAAAAGACGACGGCTACGGCAACGACAACGCAAAAAAGCAGTAATATTATTGGTTGAAAGAACCAAAATGCTCGTGCTGCTCGTGCGGCACGCATTTTTGAACACTTCTCTCCCGTACTCGTCAAAACTACTACGTGAAATGACCAAATTTAAGGTTTTGACGACAACGTGGACAAACTACAGTGAATTTTTCAGTCTCACTCTTTACTTCAAATCCGTCGGTACCAATTCAGTGTTAGGACACTTCGCCCATATTGAATAATATAAACAAGATGGAATAATCATGAAATACTTTGAATAGCTCAAAATGATATTTTGAAGTGACGTTTTCTTCGCCGTAGCCGTCGTGGTTTCTTAAACTCCCTAACAACGTGAATTCACCTAATTTCAAGTTTTAAGTGCGAGAACATTCCGTGATTAACAATAAGCCATTTCCGAGTTCATGTCTGCCTCCTCTTTAAAGCGAGTCTAAGTGCGAAGTTTTTGTGATGGTAATTAGTTCTACGTTACATATGAATGAAAACTAATTTACATGAAAAACTTCCCACTTACACTCGCTTTGATGAGGAGGCAAACATGAGCTCGGAAATGGCCTATTAATCAACTAACTTTTCATTATAATTCTCGTTTCAGGCTCAAGTGGTGAATGAAGCAGAGGCTCAAGCAGTTTTTTATGCGTCAAATATGATTTTAATGTATTTTACACGCACGATCACACAAGTTTTTGTTCTTAGGAGAATTAAAAGTAGCCAAGACAAGTATGATCCATAATGATAACAATTTAATACAAAGAATTTAGAAAATTGTATTTACAAGGTGAATACAGTACATGGCGACACCAGAGAGGAAGTCGCTTAAAAAAAATTATCGGGATAGGTCTTGTTTTGTTCTGAGTATTAATAAAATGTCAAAGATGGGACATAAATTGAAAGTGGTGCCATCACTACTTGTTAAATAAATTAATAACTTAAGCGTGACAGGCAAGAGAATTGCAGTATTCAGGTCACGTGTACAGTTATGTAAATAACGATAAAAGCGGGGAAAAGCTGGCGTTGACGATTAAAAAGTTAATTCAACAATTGAATAAATCAGAAAAGTATACAGCCTTTTGCCCATGTATGAACATTCAACTTAAAAGATGAGAACTTTCCTCCTCTAGCTCCTTAATTTCTTATTTTTTGCTACGAGAGGTAGAACACCAGTGCCTCCTTTTTAAGGTTGCAAGTTATCCAGCTTTATGATTTTGCGACGGTATTTCGTAAAATACAATCCGTATTTAATTGACCACTCACTCCCCATTGGGGATTTTTAGGGCCAATGAAACACAATCACGACAGAACAGAACATTCAACAACAACTGTTAAGAATCCCAACTGCCCGGAGGCAAGCTAATTGGCAGGGACTAGCAGAAACACATTCAACCGGTGGTCAGAGCGTGTCTTGAACCACGGATCCCCGGATCTCAAGGCAAGCGCACTGACCACTGGGCTGCACTACCTCCATAAAATGAGTGGAAAGCGGATATGCGCCCATTATAAACGAACGAGAAGCGGTTTGGATTATAATGCCTGCCTTTCAGTTTACATAATTTAGCTGGGAATGTTCGTGTTTTCAGGAGCGGTTTTTCAGGTCGCTTAGCGAATGACAACAGAGAATTCCGTGAAAACAGTTCCTTTCCCAACTCGCTTAAAGTTAAGCGAGTCGGCAAATTTCAATAGAATTCTCATTAAATTTAAGCCACCAAACCGGCCAATGAGGAGTCGCCGCCATGTTGGTGGCGAAAACAACAGACCTCAGTCTCATTACCTCCTTTTGTTCGTCCACTAGCAATTGTGAAGAAATTGCTTGCATTAATTTTTACGTTAGTTACCGTGCGGACAGATTTATCGCACCTAGAGCGGTTTTCAATTGAGTGTCGAAAGTAATTAGCGAATTGCTCTTTGGTTTATGATTACTTCACTCAGTAACTGGTTCAAAGTTCTCGCGCCAAAACCAATCGTGGCTCGCGCGTGCACATTTTCCCGCGCTTTGTGTCAGCTACGTGTACTCATTTCGAGTTTTGATTGGTTTACTGGATTCTCTCCGTCCTTTTTGATTCGCCAAATTAATTACTTTGGTTTTGGTTTTACGACACTCGATTGAAACTCGCTCTATCACAACATGTGGACTTAGAATTTAACTGTCGAAACACAGTTGTCCAAGGTATTTGTGATGGCAACCGGACGATTGTTCTTTTGCATTATCGTCTTTGCACTGTCCTTTTTTCTCTTTTCTCTGTTTTTATGATAAATATAGACCTAATCGGCTAACTCAGTGTTGTACCCAATTCAAATCTCCCGGATTAAGATTCTTACATGATAATGTAGCATTCATATTTAAATGATATGGAAATAGCTGAAACAAAACCTTTCAAAGGGTTTGAATAGGCCACTTTCGATATATTAAAATTCAGCTTGAAAGAGAGGTTTAGAAAACAAAGAGAAAGAAAAGTGGATGATAAGCCAATATTTGTCACACTCATTCCAACGTGGTTCTATTGTTTTTGCCTTCTCTGCCTCGCTATCAAGCTGAATATTGATATTTCAAAAATGTCCTATTGGGTACAACGTTGAGTTTGTTGATTACGTTTATTACAATGATTATACATAAGAGTGCCGGATTCAGGGATATAGGTGGTTTTCACGTGAATCGCCGCCATGTTGGTGGATGAAAACAAAAGATCTCTCATCAGTTCCTTTTGTTCGTCCACCAGCAATGATTGTACATTGCAGTATTGTTATCTGTGTCTCTAGTGATTGGTTGCAAATAACCTATTTTGTTATTTACAAGGAAGGATTACGTTTTTGCAAAGGTTGACCGTGTAGCACTTACGTTTGACCAGACTTAACTAAGCACTTCACATTACATTCTAATCAGTTATTTTGTTATTTGAATAAGTAGTGCAGTCTTAGATTACAAGAATGGTTGCGGTGACACTTGAGAGAAACAGTGTAACTATAGGAGGTTTTCACGTGACGTCATCGCCGCCATGTTGATGGACGAAAACGAAAGATCTCTCATTAGCTTCTTTTGTTCGTCCACCAGAAGTCGTACATTTCTCTGTTGTTATTTGTGTCCCAAGAGTTTGGTTGAAAACGTCCTATAGTGTTTACCAGTCCGGGAAATAGCCAAAACTGTCTATACGGTGACGTCATCAAAATGGCGTCACTGCTCGAGTCCCGTTGTTATGGGCCCTTTTCGTCTGTTGCCTTTGAGTTCCATTGTCTACGCCAAATCTGATTGTGCGCATGTGCACATTGACACAGAATGAAGGATCTGAATGCAGATGAATGCACTGTCGAAGATTCAAACTTGCGAATTTCGAAGTTGAAGTTTGGCGATTGTCTCGGTTTTGGAAGCTTGGGAGACTCACTTACCGCCTAGAAATTGCAAACTAGAGGTACGTGTCATTTTTTTGTCGCTATATAAAAAATATCCTGGGAAAGGACAGTAATTTTATTTCACTTTGGTGCATAGAAGGTCATTATGCACAGTGGGTTTGTTAATATGCAAGACCGATTAAAGTTTGAGACTGGTCGACTTCACTTTCGGCACCATATTGCCGTTATGGTGCTGTTGTCGCATCTAACCAATTTCTCCAAATCTGTTAGTACGTCCGGGAATAAGAGTAAAGGAGAAGACATGGATGCTAATTACCTATCTACTTAACATTGAATTATTCTTCCCTACAAAAATTTTACTCGTGTTTAGTCCTTCTCGGCCAATGTGATTTGTTTTGGTTTTGCCTCGACCAATCATATCACACGATTTTATATAGACAGTTTTGGCTATTTCCCGGACTGTTTACACTACCCGTGTCGACTCGATCTCTGGTGTTTTGAATCCCTAGGGAGACACTGAACAAAAGAACTTGATTTAACACTAGACATAAGTGTGAACTCCCTAAATGCGACCGCAACCACTGATGTTCCCCTCTCCTTTCCAAACAATATGCAACTAAAATGTAAAAATGTTTGAAATCCAATTTTTGTTTTTCCTTATTCTTATATATTTATTGTAATTAATATGGATAAGAAGAGATAAACAAATAAATAAATAAATAAATAACTGTTTATATGAACGCCTCTCCTTTGTTCTTGCCTTTCTTGTTTCCATGTTCTCAACAACAATGCTACTCCACTGTGTGACTTAAAACTCTCTTAAAACGCAAAACCCCTTCACTCGCTCTGACGAAGGGCCAACGCCGTTGTTTCTATTTTTCAGCCTTCCTGCGCAGGTCAATTTTACTTTCCTCAACACAGCGGATATAACTGAATTCCAGTGTTTCAGACACAGAAGTTTCCTTAGAAATTAACTTTGTCAGCTGTTTGCGAAAGAAATTAGCATGCGTAGCAAGCGCTAAAAGTGGAGAGAATAGGGAGGCACAGCGAGTGCTCAAATGGAAGCACTCGCATTCGCTACGCCTCCCTCTTTCCCTCCCCCTTTAGCGCTTGCTACGCCAGCTAGAAAGAAACCGGCAATGTCGATTGAGATCCGCCAATCACAATTTAAGAGGTGGCACTTTGACCCGTGCGGCTACAATAGAGAGCTTTAGCAACGACGACGGGAACGGCAACGAGAACGTCATGTAAAAACATAAATTCACGTTATTGCGGTCACTTCGCGACTATTCCAAGCTTTTTAATATGACAAAGGTGTAGCAGTCCCTCAGGAATGAAACCGTTACGAGCGGCGCTTAATTTAGGGGAGAAAAATGAAAATTTATCTCCAAGTGCTGACGTTTTCCATAACACCTCAAACTTGGTTATTTCACGTTGTTGTTTTGCAGACGACGGCAAAGAAACAGACAAAAGTGAAAAACGCACGTGCAGAGCGTGGAAAGCTATTGTTTTTGTCCACTAAATATGCAAATTTGTAACGTTCTCGTTGCCGTCGCCGTTGTCGTTGCTAAAGCTCCCTAATGATTGTCAGCCGCAGAAAAACGTAACCTTTTCAGAGGCGGATAAGGGGGGAGAGGGTTGGCGGTGGATAAACTCATCAAAAGTGGTTTGAAGCTTTCTCATGGGAAACTGAATATACATACTTGAAATTATCGAAAGACTTGAAATACTTGTGAGTGCCGCTAAATTTCGAGCGAGCGAAAGAATTAGAAATTACAGATAATGTTTCCAAATCGAGTAAAATCAGACAACAGCGATACTGACAACGTTAAGAATTTCAAAGGGATCCCGACATAATACTCTGGGGTGTTTGCCGATGTATTTTTCACGCACCATGTCTCGACTAACAGGAACAAACTGGCTATATTTCGCACAGCAAAAAAAGGCAGAAGCCGTTCGAACGTCGTTGTGCTCCTTTGCTAAGCATGTTTACCTCTTACGCAGGGGAACGATCTCTCAGCTTCTGTGCTACCTACTGTCAGTACAGCAAGCTCTCGCACGTTTGGAAAGGAGATGCTATCAGCTAAAGCCAAAAGGCATGTTATAGAGGTTTCGCCGACTCGCCTGTCAGCACGTGATCCACTTCTTTTGCAGTATTTTGGAGAGTTCAGCTATACTTTTAGAGGACTTGGTTTACAATAACTGCAGGAATAAGAGCAAAGAGCTCGTGGTCTGCTTGCTTTTCTTTCCTAAGGCGGTATTTCAATTCTACACAAATTGTGTCCAAAAATCGTATCGCCACGGGCCGTTGATCGAATCTGCTATCGTATTACACCGGTCCCGGTGTCTACTGCACAAACACGGATGATCCTCAGTCGATTGTATCAGATTTAAAGATTAAAATCCGATCAGATCATCGACAAAGAGACCTCGTTCCCAGGCTCTCTTTGTCGATGACAACTACAATGGAGACCCTGGAAACGAGGTCGGTAATCGGACAGGCTTGGGTCAAGGAGAATACAAAATTCTGAAGTAAAAAAAAAAGTTTTGAATTTAGCTTTTAGTTTAAGACTAATGAATATTGCCTTTATCACTTACTTGATACACTCTTTGTAACAGCAGGACTTCTTAATCGATCAACTTCACTCTCTCGATCAGTTTGGAAGTTCAAATTCCGCTGAAAAAAATTTAGAAACTGCTATTTTACTTTGCGAAGACAATGATTTGTCCCGGTTATTAGCACATATGACACCAAAATCACAATTTGTTTAGTGAAAGAGTATTTTACCGTTTTTTTTTTTTTTTCGTGAAGAAATCATTGATAGCCGCCGACAATAGTAAGTATTTATTATATCGAGAGCCCGTAGTTTATGTATCCAGCTTTCATCCGTGAAAGAACCTCGTTTTCAATGATGTTTCAAATAGGCCATTTCCGAGTTCATGTCTGCCTCCTCTTCAATGCGAGTCTAAGTGCAAAGTTTTTCTTATGAAAATTAGTTTTCATTCATATGTAAAGTGGAACTAATTACCATCACATGTTAATTAATTACCATCACAAAGGCTTCCAGCATCCGAACTAGTAATGACCAGTAATCAGAAGCTCGTGCATCGGTTCGACTCCCAAGAGAAACTGGAAACAATGCTTATGCAAAACTAGGGGGGGAACAAAGAGTTTTTGGTATTTTCTGAAGTGGCCTATTGTAATAGACCAAATCGGCCGATAGATAACAATGAGTTTCATGCGCTTTCAGTCTTGTCTACAAGTTGACAATGGGTGGTGTTATTTATGATGTTAGCGAGGCTGAAGAAGGCGTTTTATTTATTTTATTTCTTTTCACGAACAATCATATACTAGAAGGATGAATACATTTTGCATGAATTTTGTTACTCCTACAATCATACACCATTTTTGTAATGAGCTAAAATGCTATTTTATACACCCTTTTAATAAGTCTAGTATATGCCGTTTTCCGCTAATGATGTCGAACTCGTGCTTTCAAATTTTATTCAGAAATGTACAAAGGCCTAAGACGTTTCCTATTTCTTTTGTTGTTTTAAGCCCTTTGTATTTTGTATATTTGTATATATGACGCCGCGTCATACCAGCCACGAAATTTAAATTCTTCACAAGTATATTTTTAATGAAACTTGAAAGCACGAGTTCTACGTCATTAGCGGAAAACGGCATATATTAGACTTATTAAAAGGGTGTATAGCCCCTTTAAATAAAACGAAAGATGGGCAGTGACCCTATCAGAACCAAAATTCCGCCAAGTACGTTTTTAAATCAAAACCTTTAATTTATACTAAAACAGTAAATAGCGTTGAATGCGTGCGCTGATTGGCAACTTCAACTCCGGCTATCCTTTGCTATTCACCTACGAGCAATTCGCGCGCAATTTCCGCCCGAAAATGTTGTAATCTTTGCAGGTATAAATGAGTTTAAATCATCTTTTTGTGCTATATTATCTCACTGTTTTAGTACATACTAAAACAACTATTCACCTCAATGTCGGTGGCTAGTGGTGGATATTTACTGAGCCGCGACTTGCCACCTCCACTTCGGTGAATAGTTGCTAAATATTAACTATTCAAGAGGGAAAATTACGGTTCTGACAACAGCGTTGATCTTTGGTGTTGTTTGTTTCTTAAACTTAACAGTGAAGAAACTAGAAGCCAGGATGACTCCTCCTCGAAGATTTTGAAACGACTACATTACATTTTGTATGGATTTTGTTACTCCTACAAGCATACAACTCTGTAATGAGCTAAAATGCTATTTCATAGCAATTTTTCATGAAGAAAATTTATTGGTATAAAATAGTGTTCAATTCGCGGATGATTATTTTGGTACACCATCATGGCCGCCATTCCTTTGTTTGGAACACCAACACAGCTGCCGTGACGTCATGTGAAAACGCTCTATACCCATGCATGCATTTTCGAATGCGATGGGGTATATCTAACTGTTGATTCTGAGCACGTGCTTGATGAGGGTGCTCAGAACTAAACACTCTGGCACACTGGTAAACTGATCTAAAGGTGGCTGATGTCACTTGTGATGTATACTTGAATATTGATTCCTAAATTATACTTATAGGGCTGCAGAAGAAGCCAGATTCTTCCCAGCATAACCGCCTTTAAATCAAACGCTAAAATTAAGTATGAAAAAGAAAAGGTCATGTGGCTTAAAGGAACCTGCACTCCAACAAAAAAATAACTTTAAATAACAGAAAATTAACTTTTCAGTCAAATCAGTCTAAAATTGTTTCAAAAAAAGCTTTTGCATCCGAAATAAATCAGCTTTAGAATCGCCTATTTTTGTTTTCAAATTTCAAAGGCGCCGCCATCTTGAATAATTGTGACGTAAACGGTTTCCATATTGTTATTAGACAAAAGCTCTTTGTGTCAGAACAATAGGGCAACCGTACACGTCACAGATATTCAAGATGGCGGCGCCCACGAAATTTGGAAGTGAAAAAAATGAGTTTACAATTCAGTTTTCCTGATGTAAACACCTTTTTTTAAAGAAATTTCGAATAAATTTCTTGGGAAACATTATTTTCTTCGGTTTAAAGTCTTCTGTAGTAAGAGTGGAGGTTTCCTTTTAAACTAATCGAATGGAAAAATTTAAAAAGGGAGTGGACTCCGTCTCCTTGTATCCTAAGGTAAACTGTACTCTTGTTATACCCAATATCGCAAGACAAAATGAGGTGAGCATGGAAACGAAGTCAACTCCAGCCTCATTCTCATTCAAAAAACAGGTAGACTAGCACAAAATAATCCAATTTCGATACATTAAAATTCAGTGCTAAACAAAAAGCATCATATCGAGATTCTGGGAAATATTAATCCTTATATTTAATCCCCAGAGCCTCGGGATGATTCCTTTTGTTTAGGACTGAATTTTAATATATCAAAATTGGTCTATAGGATGTTTTCTCGTGACGTCATCGATCTCTCATTAGCTTCTTTAGTTCGTCCACCAGAAGTCGCACATTTTTCTATTGTTGTTGATGTCCCTAGAGGTTGCTTGAAAACGTCCTATTAGGCTTATTGAATTGAGAGCAGGATTCTAAAGTTTTAAATTCGGTTTTATCACTTCTTCAGCCAGGTCTTTCCGCTCCACAGACCAATGTCTTAATGCTGTACATAGCACGGAGTACGTTGCATCTGAGCCTTTCTTCTCTTTCCATTTTAACAGCATGCTGAGTGACTTGTCGGCCCACTCTTTGTTATTCTCGTTAAATGCTGTTATTTCCCCCTCAATGAAATCCAGACGACGGGCAAGAGGTTCCCATGACTTGAGATTCCTTGACAGCCACACCAATCTCTCTCGGGAGGGTGTTTCTCTTTCTGAAACGAAGTATGACATACAATGATTATCGATGATTCAACTGAATTTATTCACACTGAAGATAAACGAGTGCTTCCGAATGTAACCTGCGCAGAAACGCTCAGTGTGAGTGAAGACCTCCGAAGAAATATTTCTTCATTGTGAACGAGCACTAAATTGGTGCGGAAGCAAACTGCTTTCCCTTCACTGTTTACTCTTGTCCAATTTTCGCGCTTGTAGAATGCGTTCTTTACTTCCTAAGTGGTCTTTGTTCGTACGCGAACGCTTATCAGAAAGTATAACAAACGAATGAAACCGCCTGAGGCTACGAGAACACCACAAAACAAGTATATAATCGGATAAATAATGGTAATTAAACTGAGTGGAGTGCAATTTGGTCTGAAATCATACGTGTGATTTCAGACCAAAATTGCACGACACATAGTTCAATTACCACTTTATTACATCCATTTAGAAATCATACAACCATTATTTATAGCTAAAATATAGGATTATAGTCATTACCGACATTCTATTGATCCACTTGGGAACAAGTTGCAAAATTCGCCATACAATGGTTTTCTTTGTCTTTTATTTTCCTGCAATTTGATTGGTTACCTTAAACAAGCCTTGAAATCTGATTGGCTGTTTTGTTGTAGTGTTCCTTTCTCATTGGCTGGGGAAATGGTGCGATTTAGAGCAAAAAAAAGTCGGATTTGGGAATAAATCGCACTGCTGAGAGCCAATCAAACTGAAAGGATCAGCAGAAATTTCTAAATGGATGTAATAAAGAGGAAAATTAATCGTGCTATACTCGGCATAACAACAACGAGAAATCGAAAAATTTGATCGAGGTTTTAACGACAACTTGGGCGTAGAAATGCAAAACTTTGATTCCATATTTTTACTCTAAAACCGCTCTTATAAATTTGCTTTTAGGTTAATTCGCCCACAATGTACGACATAAACGAGATGGAATAATCGTGAAAGACTTAGGATTGTAAAAATGTACATTATGATATGAAGCTTTCGTTGACGTCGCTGATGCAGGATACAGGGAGTTTTAGCATTTCCCTTTCGTAAACAAGCGATGCCATGTTTGACGGTCGATGCCATTCTTAGTAACCAAGCCTTTTTATTCGGTTAAAATGCGTGCAGCACGTGCAGCACGAATAAATATAAATTTCATCTTTTAACCAATAATACAATTATTTTGCCTTGTCATCGTTACAGTTGTCGTTGTCCTTTCGTTAACTCCCTATTCCGTGTGGTTCGTCATGATATATCAAATACATTAATGATATTTTGAAACAATCTGTTAATCTTTTGACCAAGAAAATACAATTGGCAAAGAATACTCCTGATTCAAGATCAATTACTGAAAAAAAATTTCGCGGATGCCACGAGTGGAGCCGGATTCATGAATAAACACTTTCTGACGTTATTAGGGACCCGAAGATCTACGACGCGGTCGTAAAACGAGAACGCCACAAAACAACATGACCTTGTAGAAACCTCTGGATATGGGCTGGAATTGTTCTCCAAATTCCCACAGCCGGGTGAGACCTTCAAACGTTTTGCTGCCGGAGTTGCATCTTCTGAAGTAAACAGATAGACTAATTAGGCAAAATCCTTTGTGTGATTCGTTTATGTTTCTTTAGCCACTGTTAACAAGTCTCTAATAGAAAAGATATGTTTCACTTACAGACACGTTTGTCTCAAATATGGTAACAAATGGAAAAAGAGAACTTTTTTTATTCTGCAGTCAATAAGGCCCTAATTGGCAATAGGTGACATCACTAACATACTCGCTTCAAGAAGTACTTTGAAACCTCAGTGTTGTTCCAGCTCATCACAGAGACCAAAGTGCTTTTCAGTTTATATGGTGCAATCTTTCTCAACTTGGCATTGAGATTTAATCTTTAGAACAAGTAGTAATCTCGGATTATTAAAGTGCGGCCCACAATCACTTTGGAAGCAAAGAAGAAGAGTAGGATTTTTTTTTGTATATGGATTTACTTAACAAATGGGACAAACGTTTGCCCGAGAATGAGAAACATTTCTCGAAGCGCACCTTCTCCAGGATATGTGAAGTGCTGAAGGTCGTGAGCCTGCGTGTTCCCACAAATTTTAAAGGGATAAGAACTTTGTGTTAGCAATCTTTTCCTTCGCCAATCAGTAGATGGACATGAAAACTTTGTTTAATACTTAATTTTCACATTTCCTCTTTACTTGAAGCTTTTTTTGGAAAGGAGACATTTGCTTGAGGTGCTCTTTTTAAATTCTTGGATTTCACATGACGTCACAGCCACCATCTTTGTGCCCCTAAACAAAGAAACAGCGGCCATATTTGTGTCCCGACCCAATCCTCTGAGAATTGAACTCTATTGTTATGCAAAGGTTTTCTTTTGTTTTCGCTGAAAAACATGGCTGTTGATCACGTGAGTGAAAACCAACAATAGACCTTTGCTATATGCATGTCACGCAATCTAAGGGCCCCATTGTGCAAACATCGTTGATTCGTGAGCTCCTTTCTTTAAGATCTGAGACGGTGATGTCGATGAAAACGTCACCTCAAATTATATGCTCTTTCGTAAGGTCTTTTGCGATTATTCCATCTCGTTCATGTATGTCGTACAATATGAGCAAAGCCTACTAAAAATAAAAAGGTAAGAGCAGTTTCAGATTAAAAATAGAAAATGATAAGTTCACATTACAGGACGTTTTTCAACCAAACTCTAGAGACACAATAACAATTGTGAAATGTACGACTTCTGGTGGACGAACAAAAGAAGCTAATGAGAGATCTTTTGTTTTCGTCCACCAACATTGCGACGATGTTACGTGAAAACCTGTGTACGCTCACGTTGTGGTCAAAAGCATGATTACTTTTCCTCTTTTAAAAGATGATTATTGTTCGGTGGGGTTGTCTTTGCGGTAGCTGTTGTCGTTTCTTTAGGGATTTTAAGCATAGACAACTGCAACGTTAACGAAAACGTCATTCCAAAATATAACCTTACCGCTAACGCAAGTACTTAGCGATTATTCCAAGTTGTTCACTACCCTCTAACTAGATGGGTACAACTGGTTTTATACTATAGAAAATTAATGGTTCATTGTTGTATGTTCACGTTGTTGTCGAGTACGGGAAAAAATGCACGGAAATTCGCGCTGCACGATTATTTTTCCTTTTTTACCAGACTGAGTAATATTCTTGCTTTGTGGAACAGTTGTCGTTGTCGCGGCTGTTGTCTTTGATTAAAGCCCTTTTTATCGTGACTCAGGACTCAAGGATGGCACAGTGGTGAGAGCACTCGCCTCCCACCAATGTGGTCCGGGTTCGATTCCCGGGCTCGGCGTCATATGTGGGTTGATGTTTATCTCCTGGTACACCGGTTTTCCCCTCTCCTCAAAAACCAACAGTGTCCCCAATTAGTGCTCCAGCGCTGGAACTACTAGACACTTAAATAAAGTTCCCCTTTTCCTCTACTAACGTTACGACAGCGGATTGGAGGAAAACCCATCGCAAGTACAATAACAAGTCATTGTCCTCCGTACGTACAGAACACTAATCATATACATTTTCTTAAATTTCTCTCTTTACGAAAACCTACACACCTTCGAGAAGACGATCTCCTGCTTGCTTCAGATCCTCACCACCTTCTTCTGGCGAACTGTGTTCCTGAAGCAGTTTGGAAAGCTCCACTAGAAATATTTTCTTTACATCTCTTAAACATATTTTCGACTTAATTCCAAGTGATCATCGTAAATTTGCTTTTATTGAGCTCGTTTAACACTGCGCAGCACGCAGTGAGGATGCCATACGGATCATTAAAAGGAGCAGCATCAAATATGACTTATAAAAAAATTAGGATAGTACATGTACTCTCATTGGTCAATAGCTGTGTTTAGATGAGAGTATGTAAACACGGCTGTGACATCACACGAATTTTAATTAGTTATGTGTTGTCAGATGCGCGTTTTGATTGGCTGGTAGGAGATATGAGCGTGAATCAAGAAAATCTGTTTCAATCAAGAAGTAAAAGAAAAAGACCAGCATTTGTCTTCATTTGTCGAATTTATTTTTGAGAAATATTTCATAGAGGACATTTTCTGTGTTACATAGTCTCATCTAAACACGAGGGGGAATTGGGGGAATTAGAGACAGTTATGCAAACCAAAGAATTCCCTTGACACTGCCATAGCTTTGTTTTGATTGGCTTTTACACCAGTGGGCGTACTGGATCTCCCAGGGGAGGCGTTCTATATTAAATCTACTCGGGACAGGGTTGACTCCAACGTAGGCCATATATGGGAGATAGAGGCTCCCCTTGATGAGCTCCTGCTTTTGACTTAAATTAAAAGGAGTTCTCGCGTTGGATGTCACAATTGACATTATTGAGAGTGCATCTACTTTGGTGAATTTCTGGACACAAGTGTCTAAGAGAGCGAGTACCTGGTGATCCAATTTTAAAAACAGTGTAGTCAACAAGTTATTTCCTGTGCTTTCTCGAGTGCTGCGAAAATCCACTTGACAATACTTTTGGTCGCTGATCAAACGAACTCGTACCTGGGCGTCGAACGGGGCATCGCCGTCAAACCTATTTCCAAAGATAGCTTCGTTGTTAGATAACTTCTTGAATAGTCTAGAAAACCGGTTCTTGCAAATCCTTAATGAATAACAGACATTTGAAGACTTTCTTCCCTTGTATAAAGTGATAAACCGCCAGACCTACACCCCAGCGCTTGCGCAAAAGCACTTTGGGACGTTAAAAAGTCCACACCCCTCTCCCAAAGGGAAGGACAATGAGTTGTAGTGTGATACACTGACAGTTGTAGGCATCAACTGTTGTGCTTACACAGCGCAGCTATTAGCTTCAAACGTGGTTACGAGAGGTTTTCTCTAGGTAAATACAAACTTTACCATAGTAAAATTGTGTGATTACGCACGAGCGATTTTTCCCCGGAAACTTCTACAAGGTTAATAAATTGTCATGGATAAGAACTCTGAGACGTTAAACAGATAACAATAGAAAATTCCCCTCGCAGAACCCTAGGTATACTGAAGAGATAAAATACCTCAAATAAAAATCATCCATGCCTTTTAAACTGACTGGGCACATTCCACCTGACACGAACACAAATGCCTTATCCTGTCCCGGGATCATCTTCCTTCTAGAGCTAACATTGCAAGACGTTATTCCTTCCTTGACATGCTCTTGTTTGACCTTCTCTCTGAGGTGGACGGGATAGCAGATTAGGAACAAGATATCTTGAGAATTAAGGCGTTTTGCTGGTTGAAAGTACGCGAAAAAGTTTGCCTCTCGTGGCTGATTCCATATGAGACTTGACAGGTAGGTAATAATCCCAGAAGCATTTGATCTGATCTCTTCTTTGCACAAATGAACGAAACACGTGTATCTTAAAAAAATATAAATTTGCCGAAAAAGACTGAGGAATTAATATAACTCAGTATGGACAGAGCCTTATCAAGCAACATTTCATAAACTTTCCTTTGTAATTAAAAGGTTTTAACAAAGCATTTACATTTTACTCAATATCCTCTCAAAAAGATCTTCATTAAAAAAACTTTATAATTCAGACAAGCCATAGTGCTACTACGACCAAAAGATCAATTCTTCTTTTTCTTTGGATTCCAAAAGTATGTTAACAAAACACTAAGTGACCCAAGTTTTAAGACTCGATTTAAAAAAGACAGCTGTTTCACCCAAATGTGCCTCCGAAATTGCACCATCTCTGTGCCAACTATTCAATATCTCTCTGGAGTGCGGATCCTTTCCTGAGAAGTGGAAAGATGCCAATCTTGTTCCTATCCATAAGGGCGATTTCAAGGCAGCTCTTAGCAACTATGGAGGTAGTTCAATTCTAGCTGAGCTTTCTAAGATTCTAGAACGGCTTGTTTTCAATGATATTTTGGGAGCCATGTCCACAAACCTTACCCATTGGCAACTTGGTTTTAAAGGAAAATCGACCGTTACCCAGTTGATTCAGGTAGTTCATTAATTTGCTAAAGCTCTTGAGCTAAGGCAACAAGCTGATGTCATTCATCTTGACTTTTCTGAGGCCTTCGATCGGGTTCCTCGTGAGTAGCTTTTACGTCTATAAGCTTGAATGCTTTGGCATCAGAGGACAGTTCTTGTCCTGGTTTAGGTCTTGTTTAACAGGCAGGAGACATAGAGTTGTTCTTGATAACGAAGGGTCTGACTTTCTTCCCGTGACATCTGGGGTCCCCCAAGGATAAATTTTAGGGCCTCTTCCTTTCTTAATTTTTATCTTTGACTATTTTCGCTGACGATTCTAGATGTTTTCGGGTAGTGTTGGGTCAGGATGATGGTGACAGGTTACAAGAAGACTTGAATAATTTATTTGAATGGTCTTGCACCTGGGGAATGGAATTTAATGTTTTGAAATGCAAGGTTTTGAGAGCGCCTCGTACTAAATCAGGGATTGAAGGGGACTGTTTTCTTCGTGGAACTAAACTAGAGAGAGTGAATGTTGAAAAAGACCTGAGTATCTTAATTAGTAATGATTTGAGTTGTAACAATCATGTAGATTTTATTGCTTATAAAGCACAAATGATGCTCAACGTATTTTATCGAACATGCAGTGATATAACGTACATCAAAACAAGAAAAAAAGTTATATATAGCTTGGGTCAGATCTCGATTGGATTATGCTAGCACAGTATGGTCCCCTCATACTAAAAGGAACATTATTAACATAGAACAAATTCAGCGAAGAGCAATTAGATTTATTCTCGGTAAGGACTTCCCAGAAAATGAACGCTTACAAAACTAAACTTACTGCCATTGTGTTATCGTAGAGAAATAAGTGATTTAGTGTTCTTCTTTAAGTGCTTTAAGAACTTTTATTCTTTGAATATTTTATATTATGTATCACTTTGCTCTTGTGTGCAACCTCTTTGCAGTACTGATCATCTTATTCTCAGCGTGCTACTTTGTAGGACTGAAGAATTTAAGAATACCTACTTTGTGCACATTCCTGTATTTGGAACAATTTACCCCTGAGTATCTAGGAATCTAGCTCTTCACTAACTTATAGAAAAAATGAACTAAAATTATATTATGACAAATTCCTCCTCAATTTTAAATGTATCTTAGCTAGATTGCACTACTGTGTTATATGTATTAGTTATCTATAATTCAATTGTTTACTACATATTTATGTATTTTTAACTTTACAGATGTATATAGTTTTATCTAGGGTGCTTGCAATAAGGAATCTAGTATTCTGTTTAAGCCATCCTCAGATTCATGTATTCTTTGTTTATATGTAACATAATGAAATTTGGTTTATTTCAAATGGTCTTTTCTTATGTAATGGTCAACCATTACTAACTTTAAAATCTTGATCAAGCTGGATCGAGCAGAAAATGATATGAAAGACTTACAGTTTAAAAATGCAATGCTATGTACGCAGCAAAGGAAGTTTCGGGCTCTCAGAGTTTTAAACTCGTGTTATGCGTAAATAATAAGCTGCATTTATAGATCGTTTTCACGTGACGTCACAGCGGCCATGTTGGTGTACAAGAACAACAGACGTTCTCTCCTTTGGGAACCAAACTCTATTTTTATGCATATTCCATGCATACATTTTGTATTGTTTTGTACACCAATATGGCCGCCAAGTCACGTGAGTGAAAACCATCTATTCGGTGAAATTCTAGCGAGTAAATGACGTAACTTTCAAAATCGACTCACAGCTAATTGACATCTAGCTGTGGTGCTGTGCTCCGACATCAAACATGGACTGTATAGCGGCAGCCAGAGGCGCCTTTGTATGCTTTCAGCCCGATGTCGTGAGCCGCACCCTTCGCAATTCAGTCCTCGACTGCAAGTAAGGGTGATTAGCACTAGCAATATTTATTTTATTTATTTATTTAGATCCACCCCTCTGAGGTCCAATCGGTCAGTTTTGAACGTGAGTAATGGCGGACCGTGAAATCCAAAACTTACCAATATGTCCTCAGCCTCTGAAATGATGATTACCAACAATTCCTAATTTTCTCTGGATTGACTGTTATCGTTAATTTAGATTACTATGTCCCAGGACTTGTGGTTGCAGATGAAAAGAAAAAAAGTAAAAGTTGCATTCCTGGACAGGTCTTGAACCTGGAGCACCCACTTTGAAGGAATTGTTTTTATCCACTTAACCACTAAAGATCAACTGCCTGACAATTGTACCGATTATTTACCAACACTAATTAGTACATATAAAATATTGCTGAACAGTGGTTACGTCTAGTGCTTGATTTTAAAATGGTTAGCTTTCTCTTGAAGTTTACTAAATGGCATCATGATATTCTCCTGTTTAAACTTGTTTCTTAGCGGGTGATAATACACGTTCACAGGGGCATTGGGAACAAAGAAAATACTGACATATTAAAAGATGGGGTAGTCTACTGGTTAAATGAAAGGGTTATTAATCGAACATTCCCAGGTTCGAGTCCTGTGAGTTCAGGCATTGGAGTTCGGATTTTAAAAATAGATATTCACTTCCCATAATCCCTAACAAGCGTTAAGCGTCCTAAATTGATGATAATAGTCAATTGGGGAAAATTAGAATTGTCGATAATCGTCCCCTCAGAGGCAGAGGATGGGTTGAACTTACACTCAAAGAAAGCAGCCTTTGGATAAAAATCAAAGCTCGTAAATTTGCTACAATCTTGGACAAAACTCGTTGGGAAAATGTAACGCGCTAATTTGTCTGCGTGATAACGATTAATTTCTTCCCACTTTACCCCCTCCCCCCATTCCAATGCTGGTTAAAAGACGGGCAAAGGCTTGTACAGTATGTTTTGAATCACATTGTCAACATTGGTTGGGGGGGGGGGGGGGGGGGAAAGGACCAATATACTTTGTAAGTGCATGTTAAATGATGCTTAAGCTAGAATTTTTCCCAAGAGTTTTGTCCAAGATTGTAGTCAGGTGTTAAGTAAACACAACTTCAAAATCTGAAGACAAAAATTTTCATAGTAGCAATTTAAGCTTTGTATTCCTTAGTAGTCTTTGTTGAAACGTTGATAAGTATGACCTTTTGATCGCTTTTGTTTGCTGGAGAGCTGGCTTTTCATAATGGCATTGCTACGTGGTATCCAGGTATGTGAACTCTAGCTGCAACTAGCCTATTTAAGGTACTTCCTTTGAAAATGACGTACTATCCAGACTTTTGCCAAACCTGGCACAATTAATATTCACATACAGGACATTGAAAAAATGAAATAAAAAGATGGAGTCAATGTCCTTCTTTTCGCGCTGCATGCCCTTTATTCTAAGTGGTTTTTTGTTTTTTTTTGCCGAACTACTCCAAACGAGTTCCAAACTTGATCAACCGGAAAAATTGTTGTTATATAGCAAAAACTACTGAATATTACTGAAAACTTGAGCCTACTTGATTGCCTGGACTATAATCTTCTAACAAAGTGATTTTTGCTCCTTGAAATATGTTTTCTGTATACCTATTACGTGTCACCGTGCTCGTTTCTTCGCAACACGACGACAAATGGACAGCAAAGGGGCAGTTTCGGCTTCAAAATGATCATTTTCCGCAAAGGATTTGGGCGAGTTTCAAAATGACCACGTCTTAACCGAGCCGAGAAAGGTTAACATGATTGCACTTAAAAGCTCTTGAGCAGCAAAAGCGGCCTTTGTTGTCTCTCTTCAAATGGCCGGCAAGAAAGGCTGCCATCTTCGAAGTCGCAATGTTACGCCCAGTATGAGCTGTGCGATACAAAACAAGGGAATCACCTTCATATATGAGTGGCAGAGCTGTATCACATTGAAATTAAACTCCAAGAGAAGCGCCTGATCGCTTTTATTTGGCATTGCTACACTTCCTGATTCGCTTACATTCACAGCCAATCAAAGACAAAAGAAAAGACCAATAGGTCTTTTACAACAATTGGTCACGTGACCTCTTTTTCACAAATACCATGATTCTGCCGAGTACATGAAATTATTTTTCCAGCAATAAAAAGAGCAGCTTAAAATGTGCTACCATGCCGATTTTCGTAAGTATATTGTTTAAACTGGTGTTTCACAGTTTTACAAAATTTAAGGATTTGTATGCGAAAAGGAGGCTTTGCCCTCCAGTCACGCTTCAATGATTTTCATACAAACCCGTGTATTCTCCTAAGTTTTCAAACCGCTTTGACAGTCTGAAAATTTCCACACGACTATATTTAATTGCTACACTTCCTGATTCGCTTACATTCACAGCCAATCAAAGACAAAAGAAAAGACCAATAGGCCTTTTCCAACAATTGGTCAAGTGACCTCTTTTTCACAAATACCATGATTCTGCCGAGTACATGAAATTATTTTTCCAGCAATAAAAAGAGCAGCTTAAAATGTGCTACCATGCCGATTTTCGTAAGTATATTGTTTAAACTGGTGTTTCACAGTTTTACAAAATTTAAGGATTTGTATGCGAAAAGGAGGCTTGCCCTCCAGTCACGCTTCAATGATTTTCACACAAACCCTTGTATTTTCTTAAGTTTTCAAACCGCTTTGACAGTCTGAAAATTTCCACCCTTGCACATTTATTTTCGCTCACTTGGTCCTTGGTAAGAATAGGAATCTCAGCTCTGTTTTTGGTGCTTAAGTATGGAAAATTCCACTGGAGGGCTAAAGCTTTTTCGTTCGTAAACAAGAAGTATGGAATTCTTGAGTCTTAAAATGACCATAAAATCTCTTCTTTACATAGTATTTCTCTGAAAATTTGTATTCTGGCTAGGTCAAACACGGTCTTTCCATATATGCTGCAGCGACATGTCCGGCGACAAAAAATGTCTGTAGTGTACACTGAGGCAACATGTTGCAGGGACGTGTAGCGAGGACATGTAGCAGGGACAAAATCACAACTTGTGCACACACATGAAAATGTTGCAGGTACATGTTTCAGGGATTGTTGCAGAGACATGTCCCTGCTACATGTCCCCGCTACACGACCCTAATGAATGTCACCTCAGTGTGCACTACACACCTTTTTGTCGCTGAAACATATCGCTGCAACATGACCCCTCTTGTCTGCACACCTTAAAGCCCGAACTTCAAGTTCACCAATTATGAGTCATGTGACTAATTGTTGCAAAAGGCCTACAGGGACTTGATCGCGCGCGCTTTCCCGCGTTTTTTGCTGGCTGCATGTGTCTCCTTTGAGATGTGATTGGCTAATTTGATGATCCCCATCAGCAGTGGGCCAAATGATTTTGTACTAATTTTTCTAACTTGCACTAAAATGCAATTGTTGGGGGCAAAACGGTAAAATAAGTACGCTATATTAGGTCAAGAAAGCAGAAAATACCTAAGGTTGAATGCAAACTTAAAATAAAGGACTAGAAATAAGGAATTATTAGTCAACCATTCTACTCAAAGTTAAAATAGCAACATATTAGAGGCAACCAACCAATCAAAAACGAATGAAGATCTCCTTCTGCCGGGATACTTGAGATACATTTACATTCGTCTAGACTTCGGATACGTTTCCTTTTAATATTTTTTATTCATATTGAAATGTTTTGGAAGCCTTAGATTCAGGGCAAAGCCAGGCGATAAAATAACATTATTGGCCCGGTAATTTTATAAGATCGGAAAAATGACGTCACGTTGCGCCAAATCGGCATCAGAGGTAACAAACAAAAGTCGTGTTATATTTTAACACAGTCTTCTAGTAAAAGAGTTGAGAACCCACAACAGTCAAGAAATTGCTTTCCAGCGTACAGACGCTTGAGGAGGATTGGGGAGAACTGCACTTAAAGAACTGATTTCAGAAAACAAGATCTCGTTTGAGTAGACACTTCACTGACAAGGAATATAACAAAGCCTGCGATAAGAAAGCATAATGATGGAACTGAAAAAGAGATCAATTGAGGAGAACCTTTTTCTTGGAATTTATTGAAATATTGAAGTACCATTACTGAGTTATTGAATTCGGGTTCGCATGATGTGAAGAAATATGCAGATCTCGGAGGGCAATATATACCCCTTGGGGGCAACCTCGTTACCAGGACCTCTCCCTTGACTTGTGGGTCCTGGGTACCAGGTTGCCTTGACACCACTTTTCTTGCTTTGCATAATTCCTCTTGTACCTCTAAAGTGTCAAAAGACTTATTTTTACTAACTTTCGTATACTCACCTTGAAAAGCGTCGAACCTGGAACTTCACCAAATTGCCATCAAAACTTGCAGGATTTTCAAGGTCACTGGTAATTTCAATCCATTCCTTGCTTTCTCCATCGGAGCTAAGAAAAAATATCCGGACTCGACAAACTGAAGGGTCAGGAATGTACTCGGGATCGAGTCCATGAGTAATTGGCAACTGAATTGTAACAGGCCTCCAAAATTCGGCACTGGGAGAGCCCAAAATACGTAATATTGGTCCCGAGCACAAATTGAGACCATTGAATTCATCCTGAAGAACTTCTTGCACCTGAAGAAGAGAGAGAACAATGCCAGAATAGCAACTACATTTGCTTTGCTATGGTTTTTTCTGCTTGGAAAAGGCTGGGCGTTTCACAGCATTTTTCTGCTAAGTAACCTGATCAACTGGCGAATGGAGACCGGAGGTGACCTTGTGCATGCTTTGACAAAGATCTAACTTGTATCCTTACCAACATCTAAGTCATGTTTTCAGCCTATCAGAAGATCAATTAAATAAGGTCTTTTTGCTCCCTCATGAAATGGCCTTTGAACCATGCATGAAAGCTTTTCTATTTAAAGTTCTTAATACGATCCTGTTAACAAACACAAAGCAATGTACAATAGGTTATATCCAAGATGATAAATGCTCGAGACCCTTTTACAACACGTACAACACTTGTGGAAGAAATTTGAATAGTATTTCTATTCATTGGCAGGAGAATTCAACCCTCTTACTCTGCAAGATGTCATTATTGGAATAATTTATGCCCTTTGTTAAAATTACTTGATATTGATCGCTAAATTGTATTTATAGGCCCGCAGAAGAAGCCAGATTCTTCCCAGCATAATCGTCTTTAAGTCAAACGTTAAAATTAAATATCAAAGAAAAAAGTTCATACGTCTTAAAACTAATAGTACAGAAAAAAATTAAAAATGAAGTGGACTCTGTCTCCTTGTATCCTTTGGTAAATTGTGTTCTTGCTATAGGGAAGATATCGTTGACGTCACTTATTGTTATTAATGTGCCAACCAGAGCCTTATTGGCTGTCGAAACAAAGGGTCTTTTGTTGCTGTGGTTCGCACATTTGAATAACAAAAGCAATGTTTGTAAACAGAATTCTTCCTTATACCCAACATCGTAAGACAAAAATAGGTACGCACTGCGTACGTGGTCGGACATGGAACAATTGCACTAAAGCCTCTGTTACACGTTGAAACTTTTCGCTGAAACTCTTATGCAATGGCGCTGCAAAACAAGTTTCAGCAGGCGTTGCACCGTGTAACATTAAGGTCGAAATTCGGTCGGGAACGTTGAAACTGGTCTCGAAATTTGCCTTAGCCGATTTCCGCTTCCCTTACGCAGCGTATTATAACAAGCCCGAGCGAGACCAGTTTCACGAAGTGGTTTTACACGGTGAAACTCTTGTTTTTATCACCACTGCGATTGCTGCAACCGTTGCAGAAATACAAAGCGCTTCTACTTTCGTGAAACTCGTCTCGCAACGGAAGTTAAAAAAAACTTTTACAAAACCGATCATGTTACACGGTGCAATGCTTCCTGAAACTTGTTCCGCAGCGCCGTTGCTCACAAGTTTCAGCCAAAAGTTTCAATGTGTGACAGCGGCTTAAGTACATAGTTTTGAATTGAAGTCAGGGCATAAACAATGGGCCAGCTTGAGAGGCAAATGACAGGTTGATTACCGCTACACAACAATGTGCAATATTTAATTGAATCAACTATGGTATTGAAATAATAATGGTGTGCAATTAATTACAGCTTTAGGGAAATCAACAGTATAAGAGCAAAAAAATGTAATCAACTGATTTCAATGTATTTGGAAAACTGGACTAGAAGAGAAACGTCGTGACACTGTCAAACAAGTAGAGCAACCAAACAATTTGCGTCTTCTTTTCTTCAGCCGTTCAGTTTTTTGTTCCACTGTTTCAGTCAGTAATTTTTCCTTTCCCTTCGCAGCCCGTTCTTTTAATCTTTTAGTTCTTTGTTCTGGGGTTTCGTTCAACAATTTCTCTCTTCTTTTGGCATTCTGAAAACGATTCTTTTTTTTTTAACTGTGTCACCATTCAAATGCT
>NC_090871.1:69868362-69888362 GCF_036669935.1 Montipora foliosa | reverse complement strand
TGGGAATACGAATATGGTCTATTGTCTGGGTTTTTAAACATGGGAAGGATGGGTAAATTTTTGTCAACATGGAAATGTTTTCTTCCCATTCACAAATTAGCCATTCATAGCTACATGCATTCTCTGATTATATTTGGTCATGATACAGCGTTAAGCTTTTATCTCACAAAGCTCTTTTCTTATAAATATACTTTTTAAAAATATTTCCCTACCCTACCCCCTACACAGTAATTTTGTCACCATTCGACGTCCACCCGTGATCGCCACATCCATCCTCGTCTTCGCTTACATAGGGAGGCCATTAGCATGTCCTCTCAAAAATGAGGTAAGCAAGGAAACGAAGTCAACTTCAGCCTCATTCTCATTCAAAGACCAGGTAGATTGGCCCACAATTGCAAAAACGCCTTGTGTTCAATTCCGAGCATTTGTCTAAACAAGTAAGAGATCAATACTGAAGAAGAAGCAGGTTGTGGTCTACAACTAATTACCAGACCAGTCAAAGTGAATGCTCCAAAAATAATGGGAAAATGGAACCAGATGAGTCAACGTGCGTGTGTGGGTGTAAATAGGTGGGTGAGGGTTGGAAGAGGGACCCAGGGGTTGAAGGAAACGGATGACTAACATTTGTTGAACATTAAACTATTTACACAAATCCTATCGTTGGAATTCTGTTCTGAAGAAACTAAGTTAAAGATCTCACTTCTTGTCAATTTATAAGGAAATCGTTTAAATGTGTTTCTCACACGCCTCTGGGGCCTGGGCCCAAGGGTTTGTTTTTGAATCACGTGCTCAGTGTTGTTTGTCAGTTGCTTTTTTGCTGTCCGCCATTGCTGACGAATATTTCAGAGCCCCAGTTCCCACCCAACCCTTCGTTTGAGTTGATCACATACACTCTGTTGGTTAGATATTCTAAACTGTCCGCATAGAGTCTTTGTAAGCTTATATCTGTTGTTTTAATATTACTGTACTTTGCCTACATTACGTATAATGTTAGGCTGTATTGCTTTGACAAATAAAAGAGTCAGTTGGCGGCGGTCAGCTTGACAATGGCTCCCAGAGGTGTGTGAGAAGAAATCTTACAAATGGTTTTATGGCTTTGGTTTACGAAACCGTCTAATATCCGCAGTCACAATGAACGACTTTTCTGTATTCTACATCATGAATTATTGACCACCCCCCATAAGAGATTTTCAGGGCCAATCACACACAACAGAACACAACACAACAACAACAACAACAGCAACAACTATTAAAAATCCCAACTGGCCGGAGGCAAACCAGTTGGCAATTTACATGTGCAGCTAAGAAGTTGAACCAGGGACTACCAGGAACAAATTCAACGAGTGGTCAGAAGGGTCTTGGAACCTGGGATCCCCGAATCCCAAGGCAAGCGACCTAACCACTGGGCCACACTACCAGAAAAATGCAGTATAAAGACGCCATAACCCACCTTAAGTTGCAAAGGAAGCTTTGTTTCGTTTGGAATGGCTTTTTCAGGAACTGTGATTATCACGTCTGGATAATCAGGGTGACTGTATGTGCCACCATTGACCGTAATGGTGTATGCTGGAGATAACTTCAAACGACAAACCACAGCGTACGTAGAACATTTTGTGATGTCAGCTTGCACCACAGGAAAGCAGGAATCAGGAATGTCGTTTGTAGATGAGTAATCATCAACGATACCTGTAATGATATAAGAATGTTATTACAAGGAAAGATTACGTTTATACAAACGTTGGCCGTGTAGCACTTATATTTTAAACAAAGTTAACTAAATAGAGTGTAATGTGAAGTGCTAGATTTCTATCCCATATCTCGCGGAGATCTAACCCGAAGGTAGTGGGTTCAATTCCCACCCTGGTCAGAGTTTTTCTCTATCCTTGTGTGGGCCCATTTCCATCACTAGGGCTAACGCTCAAATGGTTCATATGGAATAGAAATCTAGCACTTCACATTACACTCTATTCAGTTAACTCTTTTTAAGAATGTTATTACATCTGTTTCTTACAGTACAGTAATGGCTTACAGCTAAGTAATAGGTGATATCTGCAATGATATTGTTATTTTTATTACAGCTGTTTCTGACGATAAAGCAATAATAATAATAATAATAATAATAATAATAGTAATAGTTCTTGTGATAAAATTGATTAAAAAGACAAACGCAACTAGATTCATTTTGACAACGTTTCGACATCGTCCGACAATGAATTTTAATCGGATGAAGCATAACTTATAGTACAAGAACAATAGAACAATAGAACAATATATACAATAGTACGCTAACAATAAATGTGAAATCTAAGTAAATAGTTTTGCCCTGACAGAGTCTAACTGCACCATCACTTAATGTGCAGTCAGACTCTGTCAGGGCAAAACTATTTACTTAGATTTCACATTTATTGTTAGCGTACTATTGTATATATTGTTCTATTGTTCTATTGTTCTTGTACTTTAAGTTATGCTTCATCCGATTAAAATTCATTGCCTGACGATGACATCGGACGATGTCGAAACGTTGTCAAAATGAATCTAGTTGCGTTTGTCTTTTTAATCAATAGTAATAGTAACGATTTTATTTAACGAGGCTAACATATTTACTGGTGGCCCAGTAGTTCCTCAATCCGATTGAATAGCCCTTTTCACGGTTAGTTTTTCTCATTTGCATTACAATGCAAAATAACGTGGATGTGAGGCAATTTCGGGCTATGTTGTAGCTTTAACCCGAAATTGCTTCCCATCAACGTTACATTACATTGTAATGAAAAGGAAAAAAACTAACTGTGAAAAGAGCTATTGGAATTTAGAAATGTTGGCCTTCGAGGAGAGGGGAAAAGCGGAGAAAAACTTCTCGGAGCAGTCTGTAGAAAGAACCACCAACAAACTTTACCCACAAATGGCCACGCGTCGGGCATTGAACCAGGACCACATTAGTGGAAGGTGAGTGTAATCACCACTACACCAACCCTGATCCCACAGATGCACCCATTTAGCTAATGCTGATGATCCATGAAAAAAAAAAAGGTTACCCGAGGGGCACTGAAAGTCCTCACTTCCATCTACGTCCTCCCATTCATTGGTTTCCGCATCAACCAGCCTTTTAATGACCAGTTCGTACCCTTTCAGGTTTGGACCACTGTGTGAAAGAGCCAGTCTTACTTCGTTGTTGAATTCAAAAGCCTCCGCATCCGTGTTGGTATATATTTCGATCACATTGCTCACGACAGCTTCGTGCTCCCCGAGGGGTGGTGAACGGGCCTCACGTTTCCATCTGTGGACTATTATTGGGGTGGGCTCCGACATAGCATCTGGGGAAAATGTAAGGTGAACGGCCCCAAGTTTAAGGTGCAAGCAGATGCCCTCGCTTGTCACTGTTCCTCTGCAAAAAAAAAAAATTCATCTTAATGTGAAATATGATATTTACAGTGTTTTGCAGGTCTACAAAAATAGAGCTGCAACAGTCTGCAAAATTAGAGAGAGACTCCCATTAAAAATGGCCTCTCTTGCTTCCAACACCTGCCATACTTAAAATTCCATCCTTTCTCCCTTCCCCCTCCTTCTCCCTTTCGATAGTGACTGTTTAAGTTTTCAGCACAACATTGATAAGGTTGGGGGGGGGGGGGGGGGGGGGGGGGCTGCAGAGTGGAAGATACTGGGTAAATTAATAACGATATAATTCAAAATGGTTGCTGCATCGTCGAAGTAATCTATTTGCTTTCTTCCTCGGACTAATCCCATAATCATGTTGTCGCAGGATAAAATAAAGATAATACCTTGAATGCACCAACTTTTGGTTACGGGTATCTAGACTCCCAATCCTTAAAATACAGAATTTAGCTCTAAGAAGCCAGAACACTGCACCTTTCTTAGAAATAGGTAAGATGAAAATCATTGCATCTATGGCCAGGATCCTAGGATTAAGGCAACGGCGGCAAAAGAAAAATTCATTACAGCTTTGTTTTCACTGTTGACGCAAGCATAAGTTTAAGCAACAAACACAAACTCTGAGAAGCGTTTAGATCAATCCGTAACTTAAGTTGGAACAAAAGACCCAATTGACTGCAAATCAAGAACGAGTCTCCGAGTGTTTCTTGAACATATGCTCGCGTCGCTAAGAAAAATTAGCACTAAGAATCCATCAAATCATAACGATTCAGCAATGTGACCACTCACTCGTATATTATTCTTCTCTTATCTTCTTGCTCGTGGTGCTCCAATCCTAGTGTGTCAATCCTCTCTGCCTCAAGAGCTACTTCATCTTCATTGCCTTCAAGTTCTTCCTCGTCGTCCTCCTCTTGCTTGTTCCCTACCCCTTCCACTTCTTTCCCTTCTTCATCACCAACTTCATCATCGTCATCATCATCACCAGCAACAGCAATAACAGGGTGGATGTCGCTGTCATTGCTTATATCGTCGACGTTGCCATGACTCGATGCTAATGAAACAGAACGTAAACTACTTCTTAAACTGTGGTAATAAACAATAGACCAAATCGGTTAACTCAATGTTGTGCCCAATTCAAACCCTTTGGGAATAAAACGTGTTGTACGAGGAATTTCCATATCATTTAAATGTGAATGCTACATTAAAATTCGAATAAAATGAACAAAGTAACACAAAGTAACCACTCCAAAAAACACATGAATATCTGCGGCCTTTCCCTACATCTAGGTGAGACGGAAAGCCGCAAGAATCTGGAACAAAAATTCATCTTCCAAATTGGCACCCTTAATCCTCACGGTATTAACAAACGCTTTTCATTTAACTAATATATCCCTATTTTTCACGTTGCCATGTTACCTCCAATAGCGTAGCTCCTACTCTACTATAAAAAGTACACGACCCATAATTCCTCGATTCGCTCTGAAGGGCTAACGCTCGAAACATCAGCTTTTAGAATCTCTGTACAGTGGCCAATTTACATTTTCAACTCCGTTGATAAAACCAAACTTTTTGTGTACTACTTCCCCACGAACGCAGCACCACAGTGTCTTTAGAAACCACCCCCTTGATTGAGTTAATCAATTTGGTCTATTGTTCATTTTCCCCCAAAACGTGCTTTCAAAATTGACACTGAATGGAGGAGCCTTTCTCTTGGGTAATGGAATCTTGGCCCTAGCAATTTTCAAATACTATACATACTTTCTAGTATGTACATCAATATGTAATTTCCAAACATTTCTACTTTCCTAGGATGTTTTTTAGCTTACAGACATTTGCCTCCCACAACAATTAATTTGCTTATTTAGCTTTGGAAACACAGAAAATACGCATTCCCCGAGACTGTCACTTAATAATATTGTATATGAAAAGTTGGTATAGCAAGCTGAAGAGTGTACTTGTCACCCGAGAAACACCGCAAAAGGCTTGGAGTTATTTTGAAGTATTTTCAAGGACCAAAATAACACAACGGCTAGATCCTCAGTCATGGAAGCAAACTTTTTTCCCAAGTCCCTGATTTCTATCAAGTGATTAACTAATTCTGGAACAGATGCTTACAAAACAAGGCACAAATGTAAGGACTTAGACAGTCTTGGACAGTATCTTAATACTACTGAAATCTCATGGTACTTTAACTATAATTGGCATGATATCTTATGTCTGACTGCTACTGAAGTATCAATAATTGAATTGCTTTCAATAACTCGTATCATCGAAGAAAGGAAAATAACATATCGACGAATTAGAGTCTAAGTAGGTTTATTACGTTTTGGACATCGTTTCTGAAAAAAAAACTATGAAGAAAGAAACAAGTAGTGGGTTAAATGGCACTCAGGGATGGCACTAGGATTTTTCAATCTGGGTCCTGGGACCCGCACGTTTGGCCAAATTGGGGTCCCAAGCATTTTTTGGGGGTCCCAAAATCTTGGTGACCCTCTGCGAGAAAAAGACCTGTTACCTATCCTCCGCGTGCCAGGTGGCACATAGGGCCTCGATTTCTGTAATAGTTACGTTTTTATAAGATGGGGTTATCAGCCCCAAGCTCAACCCCCAACCTGGAGGACCAGTGGATCATTCTTCGTCTGCTCCCTACCTTTCGACCTGTTTGACAAGGGTGACCCTTACAGGAGCTCAAAGCTCCCGCCGACGTAGCTCTAGAGGTCATTGGGACGCGCAAACCACCCCACCACGTTAAGGTGATGATCCATCGGGGTGGGCGAGAAAAAGAGTATGCTTTAAATAATGAGAAAAAGAGAGTAACCAACTTGGAATTAATATTGACGCATATGCATAGGACCGGCCGACAAAGGCTTTTTCTAGAGCCATTACATTCATTCCTGGACAAGAACTCTGTTAATGAAAGAGCACCCTTTACAAGGGTTTACGCATCACTGGTTTCCTCCCTTAGGAGCAACGAACAGTGACGTCTCTTGCTATATATTTGCATTCAGTGACTTGCAGAGTACATTCCTTTGAAGAAGACCGCAGAAGGCGGTCGAAAATTTAGTTTTAACCTTTTTAGATGTTTTAAACCCCATTTCTTAGAACTTCAATTATGATCACAGATCGCTCCAACAGTTTTAAAAAAACAGAATATACTGACAAATCAAAGCAAGTTGTGTGAGTTATCTAAGGGCGCTTACCATTTTGTAAGAACTGGCCGGTCGGACTGGTCCGTCCGTAAATGGAACGTGCGAGTTCTAAGAACTGGCAGAACCGTTTCTGGCCAAACTGGCCAAGCTCATTGAGTAGGGCCGCTCAGTTCCCTCAGTTCTGCGCGGAACGCGGGAAAATTTGTACGCGTTAAAAAATGGCAGCACGTTCATCGCAGACTTGTGGTGAGTATTATATATATTTTTTGTGCATTTTTTTGGTTGAAAGGAAGATTCCTTTTTCTGAAGTGCCTTGTGAAGGTATTCATAAACAAATTTTATTTCATTGCAAGACTAGAGAACGAGGAAAAACTTGTGACGTGGACAACAAAGAGCACAAAACTTTTGATTTCCCTACGCCGGGAAAAAGCCGGCCTCTTTGACAAAGGCAAAGTACGAAAGAAAAAATACAACTTATTAAAAAAAAAACAAAACTTTGTCTTCTGCATCGTTCACAAAAAGAGTATCCTCCTCCTCCGGCGAAAGAAAGTCAAGAAAAAATGTCGGAGGAATGTTGCAAACTCTCGTCACAACATCCGCCATGTTGTTTACATCAGCTCTTGCGTGTATTCCGCGCAAGGATTGCATGAGTAATCGTGCGGGCCGGCCTTGACCATTCCATTTACACCGATGAGAACCAGTTCTTCCGGGCCGGCCAGTGCTAACAAATGGAAAGCACCCTAAGTCAGTGCCTTGCGTCCTGGGACGCATTAAAATTTCGATGATGTATTTTTTGGATTTTATTTGCGTAAAAATGCACGATTTCTGCGTTAACGCGATCCCTGGCACTAAGGAATTTCGTTCTGATTGGCAAGTAAATCATATAACAATTATCTTAATTCACTCATTTAACTATTTGTGCTTAGTTAATAGCAACAATTCCTATTCAGTGTTACTTTGACATGTACACTTGAGGACCTCAATAACTCACTTCACTAGACGGAGCAACCTTCAATCACCAATCAATTTCACTGTCAATCCATCATAACACGGCTCAAACAGCTAGCTATCTGCAGGAAGCTGAAGTAGCTGACTCCGTGAATGCAAACATTATTTAATACAGGTAATAGCCAAAGCAGTTCAAGTAAAAATAACCACTCTGGCAACCTTTTTAAAAGCCATTTCTCTGTGAAGAACGTACCTGCTCCTTTTGACAACTTCCTGATTAAAAACATATACAAAGTACAGCGATTCAGTCATTAAAGTTCTATTCAGATAGCACTTACCATCCTTTTTGTGCTCGTGTTGCCCAAATTCAAAGGTGACATCTTCGCCAATTAGCAGAAATGGCGCCCAGTATTTTATGGCGGAATAATTTTTTGTCTCCCGAAGAGACTTCATAGCATGGTGAAGAGCTGTACTTGCACTTTTTCTTTCTGCCAAGTGTTGGTAGAAACTCTTCATGAACATGAAGGTCGCCTCGTCGTCAATTGCCCAGAGTGACACCAGAACAGACCGGGCACCAGCACACAGGAAAGCCCTGGCTATTTCCAAAATACCCTTAGATTTTACCTCTCCCTGGCCACTATGACAGCAACTCAGCACAACCAGTCTTGCCTGAAGACGAACTGCTTGAACATCACTCAGTGATAAGATGTAATCTTCCTTTTCGGGGATCTGGGATGTGCGTTCGGGATTTGGGGCCAAAGCAATTTCTCCAAATTTGGCGTCTCCAAGTGCAGCAATGTGGATTAAAGCAACTGACTTCATTCTTCTCAGCACCTCAGCTTTGGTTGCATTTTTTCCTGTAAGAGGCACAGTCTGCAGAAGTTCTCCAATCATAGCAACCTCTTTTTTCGCGCATGGCAGCTGTTGATACATGGGTTCACCAGTGCCGTAAGTGACTTCCTTCAAGCACGGATCGCCCACAAGCAGCGCCTCACTCTTACTTTGGAAGTCATCAGGTGCACTAGTGATCAGTTTTAAAGCAGTCAGCGAGGGAATTGCACGGATCCTGACAGAGTCACTCAATGCAGAAAAAGGAGCCAGGCAAAAGTGTCCACAAAGACTAAGTCATCATCCTGAAGCAAGTCTGCAATAGGACTGACTAAGACATCATACAAGGGCTGCAAAGAAGACACAGAGAAGCTCAAGGACTGAACGGTTTCTTCAACACCATCCCTACTGCTCGAGAAGTCACTGCGTTGTCTGTCAAGTGAACGATTCTCACATCGTACAATGGTCCCCTCATTGATCTGTTTAAAAGTACTTTTCATCAGTGAGCGGGCATTTTCATTTTCGATTTCCTTTTGTCTAAAATTTATCCCGATATCTTCTCTTAGCAACCAGAAGCTGATGGTGTTCCCTTCAAGTGCTGTGAAAACAGTTTGTGAAGGTAGATCTTTCATAACCAAAGGGATAGTTACCTTCATCGTCGGTTTCTCATCAACGCCGTATTGCATCTTCAAAATGTCTGCCAAAGCCTGTGCTCGTCCTTGCTCAGCAGCATACAAAGCCTCATCAACCTCTCCATTCTTCAAAAGTGCTGTCCACAGAGCAGTGTAGGCAGCCTTATTTTTGTCATGAAAGCTAATTTTCCATGTATCCTCTGCCTGAAGAAGCCACCTTGTTTCATCAAAATAATAAATGCTTAGACGATAGTAATTAAGAGCTTTGCTAAAGGAGTCACAAAATTCATGAAAAAGACCAATCTGATGACATGCGATTGCCTGCCCTATTGGGTCCTCCGTTTCATTTGCTATACTAAGATGTTGATTGTGGTACGCTATGGCTTGCTTAAAATCACCACGCCTTCGATAAGCATCGCCGAGATTGCAATAGGCTCCTCCTTCACTGGCCCTAGCCCCCAGTTCTTTTGCAATAATAAGATGTTGATTGTGGTACGCTATGGCTTGCTTAAAATCACCAAGACTGTCATAAGCGTTGCCCAGATTGCCATAGGCTCTTCCTTCTCCGTCCCTATTCCCCAGTTCTTTCGCAATACTAAGATGTTGATTGTGGTACGCTATGGCTTGCTTTAAATCACCAAGACTGTAATAAGCGTTGCCCAGATTGCAAAAGGCTCTTCCTTCTCCGGCCCTATCCCCCAGTTCTTTCGCAATACTAAGATCTTGATTGTGGTACGCTATGGCTTGCTTAAAATCACCAAGACTGTCATAAGCGTTGCCCAGATTGCCATAGGCTTTTCCTTCTCCGTCCCTATTCCCCAGTTCTTTCACAATACTAAGATGTTGATTGTGGTATGCTATGGCTTGATTAAAAGAACCAAGACTTTGATAAGCGTTGCCGAGATTGCCATAGGCTCTTCCTTCTCCTGCCCTATCTCCCAGTTCTTTTGCAATACTAAGATTTTGATTGTGGTACGCTATGGCTTGCTTAAAAGCACCAAGACTTTGATAAGCATTGCCGAGATTGCCATAGGCTCTTCCTTCTCCTGCCCTATCTCCCAGTTCTTTTGCAATACTAAGATTTTGATTGTGGTACGCTATGGCTTGCTTAAAAGCACCAAGACTTTGATAAGCGTTGCCGAGATTGCCATAGGCTCCTCCCTCACCGGCCCTATCCCCCAGTTCTTTTGCAATACTAAGATGTTGATTGTGGTATGCTATGGCTTTCTTAAAAGCACCAAGACTGTAATAAGCGTTGCCGAGATTGCCATAGGCTGCTCCTTCTCCGGCCCTGTCCCCTACCTCTTTTGCAATACTAAGATGTTGATTGTGGTACTTTATGGCTTGCTTGAAATTACCAAGACTGTAATAAGCGTTGCCGAGATTGCCATAGGCCGCTCCTTCTCCGGCCCTGTCCCCTACCTCTTTTGCAATACTAAGATCTTGATGGTGGTACTCTATGGCTTGCTTGAAATCACCAAGACTTTTATAAGCATTGCCGAGATTGCCATAAGCTCTTCCTTCTCCGGCCCTGTCCCCTACCTCTTTTGCAATACTAAGACGTTGATGGTGGTACTCTATGGCTTGCTTGAAATCACCAAGACTTTTATAAGCATTGCCGAGATTGCCATAAGCTCTTCCTTCTCCGGCCCTGTCCCCTACCTCTTTTGCAATACTAAGATGTTGATGGTGGTACTCTATGGCTTGCTTGAAATGACCAAGACTGTCATAAGCATTGCCGAGGTTGCCATAAGCTCTTCCTTCTCCGGCCCTGTCCCCTGCCTCTTTTGCAATACTAAGATCTTGATGGTGGTACTCTATGGCTTGCTTGAAGTTACCAAGACTGTAATAAGCACTGCCCAGATTGCCATAGGCTTTTCCTTCCCCGGCCCTGAAACCCACTTTCTTAAAAATGGCTAATGCTTCTGTGTAATTTGTTATGGCCTGATGAAAGTCGGCTGTGCCCTGATAGTATCTACCAAGATTGAAAGAAGCCAAACCCTCGCCTTTTCTGTCTCCCTCCTTTCTTGCAATGCTGAGCTTTTGCATGTGCCGCTCCAAAACTTCCAACTTTCTATCCACCATTCTTGATAACAGTCAGAACTAGGAAGTTTTTCTCTGAAATCTGGGATGCACCTAGAAGACTAATAAGAAGAAGACAAGAAGAATAATAGCCTGTTATTAGCAGTTCTGCAGAAGATAAGGTGCCCAACACTTGATGGCAGGTCACTTGACCTGAGTGTTGCTATGACACTTGGGAGTTTTACTGTAAAATGCAAGTGCGACACTGTTTGTAGCTGTTCCTTAAATTTTTATATCACTTTCTTGAATACGTACACAAGCACCAAGAACAAAGTGTTAAACCACTGAACAGAAAATTGTGCTTGAAAACCTAGTAAGTAGACAACAATAGTCTTTCGGATTTCAGTTACGCTGACATTTCATAAGAAGTACTTGTTTTCAACATTTGGAACCTCTTTATAGTGGTAATAGCTGCCACATGCAATTTGCCTTAACAAACATTAAAATCTTTTAATTGGGGGAAGATCCTTACAAGAACATTTCCATAACTGGACTTCGAGGCCTTCGGGTAGAGTATCTGTTTTCTAACATTGGTCAATATCATTGCTATTTTCCAAATGGTCTGGATAGCACAAGTGTTACTGATATTTTTAAAAATACAACCACACTTTTGAGATTAAGGAACATGTTTTGATGTTTTAAACATCATCATCAGCCATAGTGAGTGTAACATTAATTATTTTACAAGATAATCCATGTATATATATATACACGTAAAGTAGGCTTGTATTTGCTGTACTAAGAGTGCTCTATACCATGCGGTAGGGCAATTATAAATGAATGAATAATCAGGACACGATCATACTTTTGCATTGTCAGGGTTTCTCTCCTACACTCTCTCTAAAATTAAAATTAGCCTGTATCCTTCTAGGATCCTTCCTTGTCATCCGCTAAGTTGACTACGGTCGTGCATCATTAAGTTGATCCTTGGTTGGGTTTCAAGTGAAGTTATAGGCTCCCCTACTTTGTCACCTCGAAAGAAAATTTCCCGGGAGGCCCACGCCTTAAACCACGTAAATCACATCGTCGATGGCTGTGTTGCCAGCATGGTTGTCCTGGTGGTGTAGTGGTGATCACACCCGACTAGTAATGGGGGGACGTGGGTTCAAATCCCGCTCAGGGCAAATTTTCTTTCACACATTTATTCAGTTAAAAATATGATTATTTGGGGTGTGCATTGTCAGGGTTTCTCTCCTACACTCTCTCTAAAATTAAAATTAGCCTGTATCCTTCTAGGATCCTTCCTTGTCATCCGCTAAGTTGACTACGGTCGTGCATCATTAAGTTGATCCTTGGTTGGGTTTCAAGTGAAGTTATAGGCTCCCCTACTTTGTCACCTCGAAAGAAAATTTCCCGGGAGGCCCACGCCTTAAACCACGTAAATCACATCGTCGATGGCTGTGTTGCCAGCATGGTTGTCCTGGTGGTGTAGTGGTGATCACACCCGACTAGTAATGGGGGGACGTGGGTTCAAATCCCGCTCAGGGCAAATTTTCTTTCACACATTTATTCAGTTATATATATATATATATATATAACTTCAGGTGAGTTCCACACTGATAAATCCAGAATAGTGCTCAACAATAATGGAGCGGTAATAACAATGTTTTTCTACTCAATATAGTTTCATATGGACTTTAAAGCCATTAATGATTAAGTGATTCACAGGCAGACAAGGGTAGTTAATGTAAATAGTCAGTTGAGATCCTCCTGGGGGTGATGCGCTGTTGGCTCAAGGGATCTACTTAACTGACTACTTACATTAATTACCCTTGTCTGCCTGTGAATCACATGTTGATCCAGCGTCATCACATAGAAAAACTGGCCCATTAGGGAGACCCACGTAAATGCCACACATTAAGTGATAAATCAGCCATGTTGCCAGCAAGGTTGTCCTAATAGTGTAGTGGTCATCACACCCGACTAGTGATCAGGGGGACGTTGGTTCAAATCCCGCTTAGGGCAATTACAGTTTTCCCCAGAAGTTGTCCAGTGTTAAGTTTCCCGTAAACTTCTCTCAATTCTCCTCAACTTGGACTGTGAATCCATTTGTGATCCTCCTGGGGGTGATGCCCTGTTTACTCAAGGGATCTACTTAACTGACTATATATATATATATATATATATATATCACTATCAATACAATGATTCTTTGTAGATTAAATGTTCCTTACAAGTAGGTAAAATTCAAACGATATTATAGAAAACATACTGTAACTGGCATAATAGTAAAATTTAAAAAGTGTAATACTATACCGACATGATCAACTTGTTTGTTGAGTTTGGGTTTCAACCGCTCAATATGAAAGCTTCCCTTGATTTTGTGCTGATAGAAAGAGGTAGCATTTTCAACAATTTTCAAGCAAGAGACACAATTATCCTGACAATTTTTGAAAAAACTGAGATGCTTGAAAATAGGATAATTGTTATCCCAGAAAAGGTGCTCATTTACAGGTCTGTAGAAATACCTGTTATGCCTGTTATTTTCCTTGTCACATTTTTTAATCTTTTCTTGCACAAAGTTCAATTTCCACCATGGAAGACCAAATATTTTCTTGGTCAATTTATATGACAGCAGATGACATGCATGACAGGTCAACTTGCGCGTTTTCAAAATGCAGGGTTTGTCTGCAAGCGTTTCCCTCTTGTCTAGCCCCATTTTTTGTAACTCAAAAAAGTTTAATTTTACGTGGTTATCCACCGCCAAGTCTTTCGGTAAAACATTATCTAGTGGGCAAAAAGTTTCTAACATATCTTTTACGCATACTAAAACACCTTGGATCGAGACCAAGTGACTGTAAACAAAAATATATCAAAATACATCACTTACGTTCTTGATGTGTAAGAATAGAGGGTAGTATAGTTCAATCAAACGACGGACAAATAGCTCAGTACAAGCAGCAAGCAGATATTACTAAATACCCCGCGATGTTCCTCCTTAAAACCTTTTGAGCAGGAATAATGAATCCAGCTGAGAAAAAAATACTGGTGGATCATTTGGGTGCCTCATTCGCAACTGATCATGAGTGACGGTGATCACTTTAGAAAATAAATATATACGAAATTCTCATATAGTCGCTAACAAAAAGTAATGCAAAAGTCATCAGAACTGGTTTATCACACATAAATTACTTGTTCGTGTTATTAAGAAACGAGTAACAGTGAGCAACTCACCAAAACGGATGCTAATCGACGCGAGGTCCTCGACGACAAGAAACGATTATGCAAAATTTGATGATTTAATATGGTTATCCATGCATTATCGAATCTTGTAGGAACTTTTAACTTTCATAACCCAAATCCCATTTCTCTACTGACGTTAGTCCCAGAGCCACTCTATACTCTATCCTAATCTAAGTGATTTGTTCCTAAACATGGAAGCTTGAGGCTTATTACGTGCAGTATTGTCATTGCCAGGGTAATATTAATAAGCCCCTTTGTTTGGGATGAATATACCAGTATATAATAAATAAACAAACACACAGTATTCTTATAATTGGTTTAACCAGTGAAATTATGAAATTATTTCAACCTGAGATTATTACTTGGAAACAAACCAACTGCATATTAATTATAACCCAAGCTGAAATTAACCCTGGGATTTTAGCATGAAGAGACACGATGAAAAGTCTTCCATGCAATTTTCGGTCTTTGGCTAAAAAATCTGTGTAATGGGGCCGAAAAGAAAAGGTATCGACTGAAGACAAGTTGAAAAGTCGCCAAGCTGCAATCATGGACAAAAGTTGTTGAGACACATGAAAATAAACAACGTTTTTTACCCTAGGTGTAAATTCTCCTCGCCCCTCTTTAAGGTAACCTCCCCTACCCCCTTTTTCAATGTTGGAAACAAATAAACATCCACCAAGCCTTTTGCAACATTGTTTGGGGGCGGGGGGGATGCCAACAGATGAAAAAAATGTTTTCATTCAAAAACAAAATACTATTGTTAGTTCGAAAGCGTTAGTTTTGGGGATTTGTCTCAACACTTTTGTCCATGATTGTGGCTGCATTAATTTTTATGCAAATCATTTGTCTTGTCACCTTGCTTTTAAATAACTTTATGGTTGGAAATTAAAATTCATATCACTACTGACCAGTAAACTGTAAACACGTCAGGTATTAAAAATTTACAGTATGTTGCCCTATTTCCCGGACACTTACACTTCACGATTCTGCATGTATTTCGTCGTAAAAACGAAGAAAATTTGAACCATACGTTCCAAAGATTATCAACTAGTCTGCTTGCGTTTGTTCTTTAGGTGAGAAGATCGCGTTATATCTTTTCATTTTCAAACGCGGTCGTTCTCACAAAATGCGCGATAGATTTAATTTTACTTTTTTTTCGACATAAGTCAAGCTAAAAGGTATGTTTTCGAACATATGAGAATTCTCAGCTTGTAGTTTTGTATCTGCGAGCAAAAAAATCTCCAAAAATAGTGCAACTGACTGTACTGCACATATTCACCAGCCAGCTACATTTTTGTTTGATGGACAGTGCGAGCGACGCTGTTTATGCAAAATATTGAAATTCGTTCGAGCAAATCAACAAAAATGGCACTTAAAGTATAGCAAAAATTACAGAAATAATTTAACAAACCTTTAACATGAATAACCCAAGACTGGCAATAGCTTCGAAGAACAGAAAATGGGGAAAACACTGTATACATCACATTTTTGGAGAACATCAGCTGTGCAAAAGTAATGCAGGCAGATATAGGCGGCGGGTATGCGCATGCTTTTCAGCCGAAGCCATCACAGTAGGACAAAATTGCCTTCCCACAAGCCTAATCAACCGAATTCTAACATTAATATATCAGAAAATTATACCTTATGCAAAATAACTCATGATTCCAGTGGAGTCTACGTGGGTTGACCAATCTCTGAACACTGCTTGATAACTCGTGCGGATGTTAAGTTACAGGGTATAGGGAGAAATCGAGCCAGTCGAAAGTACCCCTCGGGTAACTCCAAACTCTGGGCCCAACTGGTTACAGGAGGGTGCTCAGAGATCCCTCGGGAGCTCAACCGTGCTCCCAGAGGTTAAATGGGAAAACGACAACCACCTTGTCAGCCATAAAAGTCCTCGCTGCAGGCTAGGCTAAGAAAAGCCAACCGAGCACCCTCCGACAGGGGTCTTGTTTAGCGCCGTTAGGTGTCACACAACAGTGACGCTTGGCAAGTCACGCAACTTTAGCTCATTTGCCCTCATCTGGGAAAACTTTTAACAAAATAGAGTAAAAACAATTACAGCTAGGTACTGTAAAATAAATGTCTAGTCTTCGGTTAGTTTTCTTTGTAATTTTTTTTTTTTTGCATCAGGCCTACTGTGGGACCTTAAGTCGCCGTAACTTAGAGCTACTTAGGGTGACTTAAGAAAAAATTGCCCAAAAAGTCAGGCGACTTAAGGACACCTTACACAACTTAAATTGCTTATTCTGCTAAGTCACAGAATATCGACTGATCAAAGGTATCCATATTTCTTTTCCAAAATCAGAAAAAAAGAAAAAAGCAACTGTAAAATATTATTACTTCACAGGTTTTAATTGCTGTATGACAGTGTCAGATGTTTATGTCTGAATGCCACTAGAGCTACAGTACTGTGCAAAAAGAATGCAAACGAATTTCGCGCTTTTCGCTACTTTTCGACGAAATATAACGAAATTTCGGGCGAAACGAAATTTCATTCGAACTTCGCCGAATTTTCGAAAAGCCTATTGTTTCAATCAAAGCGAAAATTCGCAACGGCCGCGCAAATATTCAAGCGAAATTTCGTCGTGACATAGCGAAATTTCGTTGCGACATAACGAAATTTCGCTGTGACATAGCGAAATTTCGTTGTCACAGCGAAATTTCGTCGTGGCATAGCGAAATAGTGAAAGTTCGCAGCGAGTATGTCCTCCTTCTCGCTTGTCTCTCCAATCCGTCTTCCTCTCGGGTGGCTTAGATGACAATAAAATTATTTAAGCGGGCAGATTAGTCATAGTAAAGGAAGCGCTTTCACAATCCCTTTCTAATTCAGTCAATGCATGACATCTGGATTGCTTCTGAGAATTATGTCACGAAAGTGTCGATTGCCCATGTGTTTTCGAGTTCTGAGTAACTGTTACGAAAAATAGCATTGCGTGACAAGCGTTACTGTCTAGAAGCTTCGCGAGAGTTCGTAGTCTGTTTATATTTAGGTTTGTACGTAAGCGTTTCTAAATCGGTGTGTTTTGTAATCTTTCTATAATTAGAGTGATTACTAATTTAGAAAGTTCTAGAAGTTTATTGTCAGAGTATATAGGTAGACGAGCACAAGCGGAGTGTTTTTCTAACTAGTTTTTCACAAGCGAAGAGAGTTGGCGTTGGCCGTGTTTAGTCAAGTGTGACAGAAGCTGTGTTTATTCAAGTTGGCGGAGGCCGTGTAAGTTTATTGAGTACGTGTTGTTCAGAGTTTTACTTCGTGGAAACTACGTTCATTTTGGAATAAATCTTCTTGTTGTTGTTCCGACAACCCTGCGTTCAGTTTAGTTTGCAAGCTACCTTTCCTCAAAACATTCGAACTCGTAACATTGGAGGCCTGGTCCGGGAGAGGAATTCATTTGTTTGCTAACTACAGAAACCAGGAAAGGACAATTCAAGAAGGAGTTACGCCTAAAGTAAGAAGAACTGTACAAAGAGAGTATATTGTGTTTCTGCTGTGAAATACTGCTATGGAAATGGAAAAGCTTTTGCAGATGGGAAAAGAATTTGGATTGGAAGGAGAAAAGCTGCTCGAGTTTGTACAGAAGCAACAAAAGATCGAGGAAGAAAAAGAAGAGAAACGCAGACAGTTTGAAGAACGAAGAAGGGAAGAGGAAGAAAAGCAAGAAAAACGAAGACAATTGGAGGAAGAAAGAGAAGAAAGGCGTAGGCGGTTTGAAGAAGAAAAAGAAGAGAGGCGTCGATTACTTGAAGAAGATAAAAGAAGAGAAGACGAAGAGAGAGAAACTAGGCGACAAGAACGCGAACTAAGAAAATTGGAGATGGAAGCCGAGCTTTTGAAACAGAAAGAGGCTATTGAAGCGGCAAAAAGAGAACATGAGCTGGAGATTGCACGTTTGGCTGTGGAGAGTGCTGACGGGCGTCCTGAAGTGAGAGAGGATCGGGCTAAGGCACCTAAACTCCCCTCGTTTGTTGATGGTAAAGACGATTTGGACGCGTATTTGCAGAGGTTCGCGAGATTTGCCGAGACAGCTAAGTGGAAAAAAGATGGATGGGCATCGAAGCTTAGTGCTCTGTTGTCTGGAGGGGCACTAGAAGTGTATTCACGTCTATCAGAGGACGCAGCTAAGGATTATGACAGGGTAAAGATTGCGTTAATGAAGAGATATGACCTTACCGAAGACGGCTATCGTCGAAAATTTAGAGCATCCAAACCAGAAGTCGACGAAAGTCCGGAGCAGTTTATTGTGCGACTGGACAGATACCTGTTACGTTGGCTAGAGCTTTCGGATACTGCGCGAACCTTTGATGGTCTTAAGGACTTGATCGTGAAAGAACAATTTATTGACTCTTGCCCTAAGGATTTGGCAATTCACCTGCGAGAAAGGGCACCTGAGACTCTAGCAAAGATTGCGAAGATCGCTGACCAGTACTTGGAGGCTCATGGTAAACATTTGTTCAGCTCAGCGAGCAGAAAGCCAACAATGCAGCCTGAGAGGGACAAAGCCAAGAACATGCAGATTAATCCACCAGCTCTGCATTGCTTTAAGTGCAACACCCGAGGTCATAAAGCTGTCAACTGCCCAACCTTAACAAGAAAGTGTTTCCTATGTGGTAAGCAGGGACATGAAGCTAGAAACTGTCGATCAGGTGGACGCAGATCAGGAGGACAAAGTAAGGATGGTAACCCTGTGCAGCGTGGTCAAGTGAGTGCCAGTTGTTTAGTTCAACCACCTGAGGATAAACCTACGGATGAAGAAGTTAAGGCCTGTATTAAAGATGATAAGTTGCTGTTAGCCTGTGGTAAGAAGATTCCATTGTTGAGTAGTGCTTGTGTTGAACCGTTGACTGGAGTGAGAAGTAAAATGCCTGTCGTGAAAGGTAGAGTTGGAGAGAAGCCTGTTGATGTCCTGAGAGATACTGGTTGTAGTGGAATTGTAGTAAAGAGGGACCTTGTGTCTGAGGATCAGTTTACTGGTGAATTTAATGTTATGCTGCTCATTGACAATACGGCAAGGAAAGTTCCCATCGCAAAGATTGATGTTGATACACCTTATCTTAAGGGCCAAGTGGAAGCGCAGTGTCTTCCCAATGCTGTTTATGATTTAATTATTGGTAATGTACCAGGCGCAAGAGCCGCTGACGACCCAGACCCAAGTTGGCAAGTTCCTGTAGAAGAAGCTTGTGCTGTAACCACGAGAAGTCAAGCTAAGAAAGCTGGAGAACATATTCCGTTGAAGGTACCGGATACCAAAGAAAGTCCTGTAGCTGATAGAGAAAAGCTCAAGCAGATGCAGCGTGACGACGAGAGCCTACAGAAATTTTGGGAGAAAGATGACGTAGTTGCGAGAGGCCAGGCTGAGACTTCATTTGAAGTGAAAGGTGGAGTTCTGTACCGCGTCTACAAGCACCCTTATGTGAACGGAGGTAAACCCCTGAAGCAGGTTATGGTTCCTGTGCCGCTGAGAAGTCAAATAATGGAACTAGCGCACGGATCGATCATGGGAGGTCACATGGGAATAAAGAAAACGACTGCTAAGATTCAAAGCGCGTTCTATTGGCCAGGCATTCAAGGGGACGTGACTCGTTATTGCAAGTCCTGTGATGTATGTCAGAAGACAGTTAACAAGGGTTCCGTACCGAAGGTTCCCCTAGAGACGATGCCATTAATTGACAAGCCGTTTAAGAGAGTAGCAATCGACCTGGTTGGACCTATTGTTCCCCCGAGTGAGGACGGTCATAGATATATATTGACATTGGTTGACTTTGCAACTCCTTATCCTGAAGCTGT
>NC_090871.1:69848362-69863362 GCF_036669935.1 Montipora foliosa | reverse complement strand
AACACAACCAATAGCGCTTTGTTTACAAGCAACAAATTCAATTGAACATCAAAATTCTGCATCTGAGAGAATTTGATTTTGTTTGATTAATAAAGAGCAATTCGCTGCAACTTACATTAAAACTTTTGCGAAGCAACAGCCAATATACCCACCAGAAATATAAATGTAGAAAAAGAAAATGTTGGCGTGATTTGTTTGGGGCTTCTCCGAGCATGCCACTAATTAGTTCAATAATTTTTTCTGTCATAACCATTCATAACCATTCCCTTGTGTTGCAAGTGAAGGCGTCATCAGAAATACTTAAAATACTAAAATAGGAGTGAAATTTCCTGAAATGCAATCTTTTACAAAGAGCGAGGCAAGGCTACGTTGATAAATAATTATCTTTGTCAAGTGCGTGGTGTGCGTGACTTGGGACGATGAGTTAAGAACGATGAAAATTGCTATACCGTCGGTTACATTTAATCGTGAACAGCTTGATGCATTTCAAAGACTTTTTCAAGCTTACTCTTAAAATTTATTTATTTTCCCTGGTGATTTTATACAAACATTACGAAGCAGACACTGAGGCAGACAAGGTCGCGCCACATGTTAGCTCATGTTATGGCTCGTTTTTCGCCTTTTATCTTTATCGTGTTTTATTGCAATGGTTGGCGAACTGATCGTTTAGATAACTTAACCACAAAAGGGTTTAATCTGCACTGGAGTAAAAGCAATTTTAGGAGGCCCGCAGAACAAAAATTATTCTGTATCAGCAGTTCAAATTCGTGATCGCTCGTGCGCAAGGTTGACATTCCTTTGTTATCCGTGTGAAATTCAAATCATGTTTGCGATGTTGCGGTATTTTGTTGCAGTTGCCAACTGAAATTCTCAGGATCAATTTATCGGGCCCGATTATTTGTATTGGTTACACATAAAGTGTTCTTTATTGTAGGTCAAATCTATTTTGTTCACAGGGTGAACTATTTACTTACTGGAGTAGAGCGGTCAGTCAAAATAGAGTTTATAACTGAGAATGCAAACTGCCTTAAGCGTAAAAAAGACTTGTGAACACACAAAGCAATTTGGTCATTGGGTGAAGTCAGATGGCACTCGTTGTAAGGTAAACATTAAGAGGAGTTAAACATGTTGGGGGTGCGAGCAATCTCGTGCATATGTTATATAACGAGATTCGCGTGTAGCAGACAGTCTTTTTACCGCCGTAATTTCGTTCAACACCGGAAGAACTGAAGCCAAAAAGGTATTTTTTGTAACAGCAGCCATAGGATAGTTGAGTTTTACACTTAGCCGCGTTCTCTGCAAAATTACAGGAAAACTCCATGTCATTGATGTTTCTGCTCAAATTCAAACCGATATGTACATGCTAGAGTTGCGTGCGTACGTGCTAGAGTTCATGCTAACGGGTTAACAATTCGTTGTAAAGATTTCATAGTAATTAATAGCAGTGGTGCTATGTATGATTCCAAACGACCGTGGCAGTTTCAATAAACGTTTTGTCAGTGTTTGACAACGCATTGACAATGTTTTGAAATGATTTTGAAATGGATTTGCAACGCATTTCGGTTCCGTTGAAACTCTTCAACGCATTTTCAATGCCTTGAAAATGCATTACAATGAAAAACGCTCCAACACTATTTTCGTTAAGCCTGCTTTTCCCAAATAGGGTCACAATTTCACAGGAGGGGCGGAGGGGCATGCCCCAGGACACCACTAGGAGTTTGTGCCTCCAGCACTCACCGTTCGCGCGGTGCACATCCGCCAGCTGAACCACTGCATTCGGTACTTCCAAATGCAAAGGAAACCCCTGCATTTACCATTCTTGGTGAGGTGTCCGAAATGCAGGGTCCAGGGGCGTCCATAAAATCGTCAGCTCCCAGTCGCGTTAATGAACACAGTGAGCAGATCCAGTTGATTTCAGGATTGCTTAGGTAACAATGAAAAATACCTCTTGACATTTGGATACATTATCATGTGACTAACAAGAGCATTCCGAACACAAAATGGCGTCCTGGTTGTTTCACACTGCTTTCCCGCACTCCTGGGAAGGGCATAGTTTTATGAGCAGGCCCCGGATTGCTATAAACATCTCCGCATAAAGCCAAATGGCTCACTTGAAAGTCACTAGGGCTCTTCGCACTCTGTGGAATTCTGACATTCAGGTGGCGGCTGCCGCAGCCGTGTTCTGGGCCAGATCGAACAGGAATTCCAAACGGAGCTTTACGGTACGAAAACGCAGAAATGCTTGCAACAACGATCCCGTCAAAAGGCAATTGAATACTTGGACGACGCGAGAGAGTGGTTCTCACAAAGAAAACGTTCAAATGGCTGAGAAATAGAGCTAAGATATAGCAGCTCAGAAAAATGTGGCCGGCCGCCATTATGCTAATTTACTTAATGACTCAGTTTTCATCCAGTTTACTGAGTAAGCAATGTTTCCTGACGTCACTAATGGCTGTGTGGGAGTTAAACTGTCTGTTCTCAACTCCGAGATTCTTAACGTTATACACCTATCAAATCGTGCACGCTGCAATCATTTGTGCCCTTGTTCAAAATCGTTGTCGAGATGGGTGCGAGCTGTTCCAGGCCTATAGCAAGTAGTTCTTTTGAGCAATGCACAGTTTTTATCCGGGAACTTCAAGGACCACCTTAAGTTAAGCAAAATGTTCTGTATAATTTATTTTGATCAGGTTGTCGAAATGTCCTTATGAAATGTACGCAGAATTTGATTTTACTTTCATTCTTTGCAGTTCAATTCGGTGCTTACCAAAGGGAGTTTAGTCTGGCGTCGTTTTGGACAACAGCAACGCCACAGAAAACGAGAAAGATGGGCAAAATTTTACATGGAACTGTTTAAGTTTTGTAAATTGAATTCCCTATATCATTCTTGTCAGTCGATCGCAATCACTTTAGACAAGAAGAGAGAGCTAGGGGATGGAGTTGACCAAAGTTCTGCCATTCTGGTCTGACATTTTCTTAAAACTACCCAAACCCCAGTGTGAATTATTAGAAACTTCCAAATTGAGAACAACCTCTATTTCAATTTTCTTGGCGTGATGGGAAACCTTTCACAAGTATAGATGTAGATACGGAAGGGTAACAGGCAGGGGCGAAGTGTCCATATACGCAGACGTCCATGCGTATACAGCTCACATCCTGGAAACCTTATTCCCTGGAAGCATTTATCTTTTAAATTCACTATAAAATCGGGCCAAGTCTTTTAAATTTCGAATTATATTGTTGTCTCTCTGTGTGAGTATTTCCAGTATCTTTTCATTAACCCTTACACGCCTGGCCAAAGGTCCAACATTGTTAGACGCTGTTGAAAAGTGTCGACCGGGGTGGCCAAACGAATGCAACATGTTGGATCCAGTATTTTGAACTCAAGGGTGTGGAACCAAAAATATACCCAGAATCCTTAGAAAGCAAACTCTGGCTATGTTAGCGTTTTGAAGTTCTGGGAACTGCAAAAGCAAATGCGTGGTCTCCAAAGGTCTTGCACCAGGTGCGAGGAACCTTGAGAAGACCCAGGGGAGTAGCGTAACAGGGTCGTCACTTGCAAAAGATCCTGCAGATACATTGGCGCCATGCCCCTGAGAGCTTTGAATACAAGACGCGCTTTCTGTTCGAAGAGACGTTGCTCAAGCTTTTGTCGCTCAGTCATTCAAGACTTTGCTCCTTCGCCATTCTGTAGCTTAAACAGACGTGGCAACGCGCGAACAGATGCAAAGAATAAACCATCACAATGGATACCGATAGCCGCAGCGTCACCTTAGTGGGCACGGACGCGTGCAACACTGTTGAACGCGATGTTCAAACGAATGCAACACTGTTTGTTCACACCTTAGAACAAAAGAAATGTTGGATGACGTTGAAGACGATTCTTGATGGAAATCAAACTTCGTTCAACAACATCCAACGTCATGCAACATGGTGGCGAAACAAGTGTAACATGTTGGATTCAACAATGTTGGATCATGTTGCAGCAGCATGTTGGACCCGTTTGGCCAGGCCTTAACGTCAAGAAAGATAATAGTGGACGAAAGCAAAAAAAATTCTGCCCTTCGAGCCCCCCACACAGTTTCAGTCTTATCATCAATCCACTGTTCCCAGTTAGAAATGTTATGATGATGATGATGCTGACGCCTAACAGAGTTTGAGACGTCTTGCCCTTTGCTTGTACTGTAAACCTCTGTTTGTGTTGTAGCTTGCTGAAAACTCTACAGATGGGTAAAATAAACAGCTAACTACTGCATTTTTCTTCGCATTTCTTTATTGAAATGTCCTTAGGAAATATTTGGGGATGCCATGGGGCATTTTTCGAAACCCTAAATTTCAAACTTCTCTGATGGAGCATGCTCCAGACCCCCCCTAGTTTGGAGCGCCTTTGGCTCTCGAAACATTCATCGTGTGCGTACACCTTCAAAATCTTTCGCTACGCCCCTGCCTGACAGGGTAAAATCAATTCTTATTCATCAATAATATGACTAGACTATGGACAGCCCTGGCAGTCCATCTCACTCTTTCTCCTTTTCCCAATTCACCAACTACGGAACTATGGACCAGAGTTGCAGTCCTGTTAAGTACTGGAACTTGGCAGTGAACGGGTATTTTTAGAATTTCTTATTTCTACAAACATGGTATTTTCCTGTACGTTGGGGATGTGAATGGTTCAAAGTACAACGCAACTATTTCTACTTGTCTCGTCAGCTGCAAATACGATTATTCCCTGTTTAATCAAAGCTGTTGTGAATAGGAGCAATATTTAGCCGGTAAACCTTACTGTAAATGTTTTCAGTTTGGCTAAAATATTTACCACTTCAAACTTGCTTCAAACTGTTCGACGTTTTTCAACTGAAGATCCGCGTGTGTAGTTAGGACTGCAGGTCTGTTTATTTTCACGCCTTTAATTGGCGTACGCTTTTAGAGGTAGCCGCTTTCGTAAATTTTGAGGGGGATGCCAATTTGCCAATTTTGTTTGAGTGACCCTTCACATGCTTTGATTAAAATGAGCGCTATGAACTCGGCAAACATACACTGGCATCGAGAAGTGCCTGGAATCGAGTTTCCTGAGAGAAAGAAGTAAATGATCCGTTGAAAATTCAAATTCACCTCAACCTAGACCAAGATGTGTTCTTTCCTGCTTTTTTATAAAATAGCACAATATGAAAACAGCAAGGCGTAAGAGTTTTAATATGGTAATCCATATTTTCCCAAGATCTTAGTGAAAGGACATTGGAACACATCCAACAAGACTGTCTTGCGCCACAGGCATTCCCTCAGCGGTGTGCAACAAAGTACTTGTGTTTGTGCAGATGCAATTTTCTAGCTGGCGTAACGTGATGGGATGGAAGGGGGGATGGGGCTGACGAAAGAAGGTTTTATGGGGAAAAACTCCTGCAGACAGGCCTTGGAACAAAAAAATGAATTGCATGGAGTCAAGAGCGACTTTCCTTTTAAATGGATCGCAATAATTATTTCCCTTCTCCTTTCACGCTTGAAAACCTGAACCCTTTATAGATGGCGCAAGGCAAAGTTTAATTTTCTCTGGAAGAATTTAATTTCCTGCAAATCATTATGTCGTTAACTGTGGCCCCTTGGTGAGTGAGCTGTCAGAATATGACAAATTCATGCACCCAAAACAATTTTCAGCGCAAACATATTTCTTTTCTTTCTTTCAGCTTATTTCTGTGGTCAGAGGTGAAATTACGTGCCCCGACCAGGGAAGAAAATTCTCGCCATGCATGTGACCAAAACGATGAACACACATGGGAATGACATTTTTGAATGGGCTAAAGATGCAAATCTAAAACTCGTAGTCTTAGTGAATTTTCAGTTTCCTATAATTTTACTCAACTCTCTTGTACCCTACTCCAAAGTAGGGTACACTGTATCTCAGCATCCACAACATCTGCAGCCTTGTCAAAATGCACACAGTCTTTAATTTAAGATTAAAGTTTTTTCTTCTCGGCTAAACGATTACAGTATCAAAGAAATGTCGCTTTGCGAAGTTCACCCTTTCAGTTTCTCTGTCTCGCCTATCTCAACCGTTTTGTTGCGCAAGGTGTTATTGAAAATAGTAATTGAAAAACACAGTTTGCAAGATCGCTTTGAGTTCTGTGGATATGTGGTCACCTGGCAAAGAAAACTGACAAAATGGAATTTTCGGTGCCTTTTGAAACAACACCGTTCAAAACCGGATAACAACTGTAGCTCTCATAGTCATAAAGTGAATTACCGAGGAACATTGTACTCTTCTCAGTAAGGACAAAAAAAAAACAGTCTTATTATTATGTCCTCGTTGCCATGGTTTCAGACTACTGCATGTGACCTCTTAGAAGCTTGCTTGGTGTCTGTTACTCATACTGTGATGACAGCACAATAATAATACAATTTCGTTCGACGTAAATCAAACGAAGATCTTTGTAACGTTTTCGTATGATCTACAGGTTTTTCTCCGTGAGTCTCGTTTTGTCCTTCTACTGTGTCGTCCATGAAAATGACTGTGCCATGTTGCCATTTTTAATGGATCACTGCGTCGTCCATCGAAATAGGTCTGTCATGTTGGTATTTTCAAGTGCGCGTGCCGTCCATCGAAATGACTGTGTCATAATTGCATTTCAATTGGTTCACAACGTCTAAAAATGACTAGCTGTGCAATATTGGCCTTAAATTATTTAATTGCGTAGTCCATCAGGAATGCCTATGCCTTACTGGAATTTCAATTACTTTCGAACTTCGTCCATCGAAAAGACAGTGTGCCTGACTGTCTATTGGATTTTCTTATAAAGCCGTCCACGCAAAAGACTGCTTGGCTGACTCTTTAACTACCGTATATAGATGCAAAAGTTCGACTCTTGTTAAACTTTCCTGCTGCTTTTGTCTTTTTTCAGAAAGGTGCTTATTCCAGAGGGGCCCCTATATGCATTGTACGTTTTCTCATTTGCGAATGACGAGGTACTGCGTATTTTGGTTGGAAACGCGTTGTGCTAAAATTTCAAGAAATTTCAAGAATCTTTCATCTAGAGACAAGGAACATTGAAAATTTAAACCGTATATTAATTACCATTAATTAGTCATTAATAACTGGCGTAGTTTTTGTCCAGAGGTGTTCCAGTTATGGTCAATAACGAAAGGAAAACAATCGTTGTAATGGGAGGGGGGGAGGGGGGAGGCATAAGATTATTATTTACTGACAAAACCAAAATTTCCAATAACTTATGCTGGCTGGGAAGGGTCTTAACATGATAGGTGCCGTTAGGTGGCGCCCAAAGTGCAATATCTCTTCCTGACTGGCAAAAGGCCTCAAACTAATAGATGCTGGCTGGCGACCTTGGAAAATAATCTATTGCTACAACAAGTTGCAAAAATAGTGGAGACACTTCACCTTCTTGGGGCGTTATTAATTTCCCTATTATCTCTCACACTGCAGCCCCCCTTCCCCCCTTATCAGTGTTGCTAGCGAGACAAAAAAATGTTGGGAACTTAAGCAGTCAACGTCAAAAATAGTGGAGACACTTCACCTTCTTGGGGCGTTATTAATTTCCCTATTATCTCTCACACTGCAGCCCCCTTTCCCCCCTTATCAGTGTTGCTAGCGAGACAAAAAAATGTTGGGAACTTAAGCAGTCAACGTCAAAAATAGTGGAGACACTTCACCTTCTTGGGGCGTTATTAATTTCCCTATTATCTCTCACACTGCAGCCCCCTTTCCCCCCTTATCAGTGTTGCTAGCGAGACAAAAAAATGTTGGGAACTTAAGCAGTCAACATTGAAAGGGGGAGAGGGGAGAGGAAGTGGGAAAGGTTTAAATTCTAGATACGCCGAGTATTGGAAGTTAGAAAAGGTGTTTTTTAATGAAAGTGTCTCAACAATTTTGCAACTTGTTGTAGCTGGCCCTGAAGAGCGGATAATTTTTCCCAGAATACTTAAAAATTAACCGAAAATGTGTTAACAGATGCCCACAGCTTGTCTAAGTCGATAACGCATACATTCTGAAAAATTGTTGGTTGGGTACTCCTGATAAGGCCAGGGAAGCTTTTTTTAAGTTCAAAAGGCAGGACAATTGATCCCAACAGTCTTAATATCCGCCAAGAAACGTATAAGATTTTCAGTTTATCATTTACAGTTACTTACGTTATTTTTCCGTTACTCTTAGTATTTGAATTCAAACTTGTTGCAACTACCATATTTTATCACATTTTCAAGTATTACGTCAACATCCACTTACTATATATAGGTACATAGAAGCAATCCAATCTTAACTCTCATTCTACCCGAAGAAGGCTGGTTTCGCCGGCCGAAATATAGTACACCACTAAAATGAAATCTATGTTGTACCGGCTCTTGCTCAAAATATTTACCGTCTCTATAGCCCATATATGAGAGTAACCCCGACCGGGCTTTAAAGCGAGTAAACATTAAGGGTTTGTTATGGCTAAAACTGATTGACTGCATTAATCGTCCTTTCCTTAGTGACTCCCTCAACTTTGAACCTAAGTGGATTCAAAAACTAAACCCTTCTCTCTTCAGGAACAATTCAAGATACATCATTTAGTTAGGGTTATAACTTAGTTAGGGTTAAAACTTATTACACCCAGCAAGCTAATAATTAGTACTAAATACCTTGCAATGCTCCTCTTTAAAACCTTTTGAGCAGGAATAATGAACCTGGCTGAAAAAAAGAAACAAGCAACTGATCATGACTGACGGTGATCACTTCAGAAAATAGACTTATAAGGAATTCTGACATACAGTGTAGTCACTAACTTGATCCAAACTGAGTAAAGAGAAAACAACGAAAACTAACGCAAACGTCATCAGAACTGGTTTATCACACTTTAATTACTCGTCCATGTTATTGAGAAATGAGTAAGAGTGAGCAACTTACCAACACGGATGCTAATCAATGCGAGGTCCTCGACAACAAGAAATGACTGTGCAAAATTTGATGATTTAAGGAGGTTAACCATGCATTATGGAATCTGGTATGAAATCACTTATTTCTAGTGTGAGAGAAAAGGGTAGAAGTGGAGCGGAAAGCTGAAAAGTTTTCAAGAGAGCTAACAAATGGAGCAGCAAGGTCGGATCGAGGTGAGATAATTGTTCCATTGCTCCGAACAACTCAAGTAATGGTTTCGTTCGGCGAAGTTCAATGTTGTAATGTGAACGCATACATTATACCAGGCTCTGATCTTCAACGCGGCTTAGCTTTAAGTAAGACTTTAAGGCGAGTAGACATTATTAAAGGGTTTGTTATGGGCTAAAACTGATTGAATATATTCTTAATCGTCATTTTCTTTGTGACACCCTCAATTTTGAACCTAAGCGGATGCAAAAACTAAAACCTTCTCCCTTCAGGAACAATTCAAGATACATCATTTACTTACTTTCTCGATGTTTAAGGAAAGAATGGAGGGCAGTATACATTTCAATCACACAAGAAAGATAATTTATTACACCCCTTAAGCTAATGTTCCGTATTACACCCAGCAAGCTAATAATTACATGTATTACTAAATACCTTACAATCACGGTTCCTCTTTAAAACCTTTTGAGCAGGAATAATGAACCTGGCTGAAAAAAAGAAATAAGGGATAAATAATGGTGGTGCAAAATTTGGATGCGTCATTCGCAACTGATCATGAGTGCCGTCGGTGATCACTTCAGAAAATAAACTTATAAGGAATTCTGACATAGTCACTAACTTGATCCAAACTGAGTAAAGAGAAGACAACAAAAAGTAAGGCAAAGGTCATCAGAACTTGTTTAGCACACTACATTACTTGTTTGTGTTATTAAGAAACGAGTAAGAGTGAGCAACTTACCAACACGGATGCTAATCAATGCGAGGTCGTGGACGACAAGAATTGACTCTGCAAAATTTGATGACTTAATGTGGTTATCCATGCATTATCGAATCTTCTTGAAAAACTTTTAACTTTCATAACAAAAATCACTAATTCCTAGTGTGCAAAAAAGGGTAGAACTGGAGTGCAAAGCTGATAAGTTCCCAAGAGAACTAACAAATGGAGCAGCAAGGAGAAGAAGCGATTTCATACTCGAGCAAACTGTGGAACTGATCATGCAGTGAGGCACTTCAAGTTGTCAACATGGATCGAGGTGAGATGACTGTTCCATTGTTCCGAACAACTCAAGTAATGGCTTCATTCGGCGAAGTTCAATGTTGTAATGAGAACGCATATATTATACCAGGCTCTGGTCTTGCTTAGCTTCAACTAAGATTTTAAAGCGAGTAGATATTAAGGGTTTGTTATGGCTAAAACTGATTGAATGCATTCTTAATTGTCATTTGCTTTGAGACAGCCTCAGTGTTGAATCTAAGTGGATTCAAAAACTAAAAAACTAAACCCTTCTCTCTTCAGGAACAATTCAAGATACATCATTTTCTTACTTTCTTTATTTTTTTTCTTGAAGTTTAAGGAAAGAATGGAGGGCAGTATACTGTTCGATCACGCAAGAAACAAATAATTTATCACCGTGACCCCTCAAGCTAATTGTTACTTATTACCTTGCAACGACAGACTAATATCTGATTACACCCAGCAAGCTAATATTACCAAATACCTTGCAATGTTCCTCTTTAAAACCTTTTGAGCAGGAATAATGAATCCGGCTGAACAAAAAATTAAGGGATAAATTATACTGGTGGATCATTTGGGTGCGTCATTCGAAACTGATCATGAATGACGGTGATCATGATCACTTTAGAAAATCAACATATCAGGAATTCTGATATAGTCACTAACTTGATCCAAACTGAGTAAAGAAAAAACAACAAAAAGTAACGCAAAATTCATCAGAACTGGTTTATCACGGATAAATTACTTGTTCGTGTTATTAAGAAACGAGTAACAGTGAGCAACTTACCAAAACGAATGCTAATCAACGAGAGGTCCTCGACCACAAGAAATGACTCTGCAAAATTTGATGATTTAATGTGGTTATCCATGCATAATCATCGAATCTTGTACGAAAACGTTTAACTTTCATAACACAAATCATTTATGCCCAGTATGCATTACAAGAGTGGAGCTGGAACGGAAAGCTGACAGAAAAGTTGTCAAGAGAATGGTCTAGGTGAGATCACTGTTCATGATTGCTCCGAGCAACTAAAAAAATACATGGTTTTGTTCGGCGAGGTTCAAAGCTGTAATGAGAACGCATACATTATACGAGGCTGTGGTCTTGCTTAGCTTTAACTAACACTTTAAAGCGAGTAGACATTACGGGTTTGTTGTGGCTAAAACTGATTGAATGCGTTCTTAATCGTCATTTTACTTTGTGACACCCTCAATTTTGAATCTAAGCGGATTCAAAAACTAAAACCTTCTCTGTTCAGGAACAATTCAAGATACGTATCATTTACTTACTCTCTCGATGTGTAAGGAAAGAATGGTGGGCGGTTTATGGTTCGATCACACAAGAAACAAATAATTTATTACACCCTTCGAGCTAATGTTACTTATTACCTTGATGTGTTCCTCGAGTCGTTACAAACTCTTAAGCAGAACTAATGAATCTCGCTGCAGATGAATTAATGGTTATCAACAATGATTTATTGTTTGCGTGCGTGCGTTCGTGCTTAAGTGACAACCAACCAAGCTTCTCAATGATCGTGATCACTTCAGAAAATAAATAGATATGCATAAAAGGAATGTGTGTCGACATAATTGCTAACTTTAATCCAAAGAAAAGAAATGCCAGGTGAGTAGGAAATTTATTAGGCATGTATTACTTCTTCTTGCTATTAAACAATGAGAAACACTAGAGACTTAAATTTAAAGCAGGCTGATCAGACATATTATGTGATCACAATGTACAACTAATTAAAGAACAGAAACCAGTATAGTTCAATCAAACAACAATTAAACAAATAATCAATTAGGATTGTCTCATTACCTGGCAACGTCCTCTTTGGAACTTGTTGAGCAGGAACAAGGAATCAGGCTACAAATAAACAAGTTATAGTGCATCCATCAATGTTAAGCCCGAGGGGGGGGGGGGGGGGGGGACCCCGGGCATATGTGGTGCATTTGACTTTTCACAAGAATTTTTGGTCAAAATCCCTACCATGGGGCCCAAAAATTTGGTCAAATCAGATCAAATATCCCCACCTTCAACAATCAACAATCCACACACTCCCCACAAAGTAAAGTGTTCCATCAATTTATATTGAAAATGAGTATTTTGTATATCAAAATATAAAAACAAGTGCTTACCTCTATTAAAAACAGCCGTACTTAATTTCCAAGATGGCCACCGCAGACGAGCACATAGGACGATGTAACTTGGATCCATTCCTCCGCGCAAAAAAAAGTAAACGTCACATCCTGTGTGACCTGGCGCCTGGTGGCTGCAAACATCACTCGGCTTACTCGTGCGGCACTCTCATTGGCTATCGCTACGGTCAACATTTCATGGCTTTGGTCTACATCACAGCTTTTGGTCTACATTACACTCAAATTTGAAGCGCTTCTGAGATTTCGTCCGCCTATATAATCTGCCGCCTCGCCAGGCCTTCTGTCTTCAGAAGGCCTGACTCGTTGGCAATTATAGGTGGATTGTTTGCGTGTGAGTGTCAGTTACAACTGAATGACCGTGACAGTTACAAAATATACGTAAAAGCAATACCGACATACACGCCTGATGGAAAGGTGTAATGGGCCGCGAGGGAACAACACGATAAAGTACAAGTTGTGATGACCACAGGCTCCCCAAGCTGAAAATAATACGTGGTGTATGCGACAGCTTGTGTATATAGAGCATGTATGAGAAAATCACCGATCGTAAAAAAATTGTGTAAATAACTATCTCATTTGAAATAAAGTTTTCCTACCTCAAATGTGTGACGAACTTGTCTCTTGTGCCGAGTTTAGAGCCATTCTGACGCCGTTTACTGAAGTTATCCGGAAACCGTTACTAAAAGAATAGGAAGGCCGACCACTCCATCGATCCCTGGCCAGACCTCACTCCACAAATCGTTTTCTCCTCAACAGGAAAAGTCCCGAATCGCAATAAAAACAACAGTTCCATAAAGCCCAATAAATTTTACTCCAAATACGTATGTTTCGGCGGCCGAAAGACTCGTGACGAACGAAAACTTTGCCTTAAAATTCACCTCTTCGGCTTTCCTCAGAGGCTTGTGACCGGGCAGTCAACAACGGTCGCTCACAAGGTGGTTTCATCCTCAACTCTGATTGGTCCATTTGCATTTGACCGCGCGCTGGCAACACGACCCTCCACCGGAGGGACACTTGATTCGCGACAAGATGTACATTTCCCTCCGGTGGGGGGTCGTGTTGCCAGCGCGCGGTCATATTCAAACGGACCAATCAGAGTTGAGGGTGAAACCACCTTGCGAGCGGCCGTAGTTGACTGCCCGGTCATAAGCCTCTGAGGAAAGCCGAAGAGGTGAATTTTAAACATTTCTCCATTTTCGAAGCCTAAAATAATGCCTTTACATCACAGCTACAGATAAAATATTGAAAGTGGAGTGTAAAGGGCTTCAAAGGAAATAGTAGTAGGACTTTTCATGGCCATTTCAGCTTTATTTTAGTTATTATACAACATTACTCCATAAAGAGAGCTTAAATTGAACCAACGTATCTAATTAACCTTTATGTATACATAGTTTCAATGAAGTAACGTGAAAATAAGTAGACACAATAACTAATTTGTCCATAATCAGAAACACAGTGTACGTATTCCAGTATGTTTTACATATAACAACGTTATTGTTGCAAAATATCACATTCATTGGGCATATATTTCGCATTTTCTTATGGAGTAATGTCATGGAGTAATGTTCACATACATGTTTACTGCTCCCAAAATAGCTCAATGATTGACAGGCCGGCCATCCTACTCACGCTGCTGGTGCAAAAAAGTGATCACTGTTAATTTACTTATTTAATGTGACTCTGCTTGGAACGCACATGACGTTTTTAAAAGGCGCTGCTCTCGACTGACGTCCGCCATTGTAAGTGTTTAGTCCGTGAACTCGTTTGACCTTTCAAGACCAGCTTTTTGGCTTTAATTAACTATCATTTAGACTCCTCCACTTTTTGTTAATTTACGAAGGAATTTTCATCATGTTATTTACTCTACAATTTAATACCATTGAGACACTTGCAACAAGACATCCTAACACATGTATGAAAGTTAAAAACTTGCCTTATTTTTAACCAGATAAACGCCTAAATTCATGATAACATGGCAAAAAGCAGTTGAATGTTAAAGCAAGCACTAATTGTGCTTGTTTTTCAAAGGAGCTGTAAATGCTAAGAAAAAAGTCGTATTTCCAATTTAAGACCACACCCAGAATTTTCAGACAATCTTAGACAAAAGCAGTTGGAGAGGTTGTGTAAATGAACCACACCAGAGCTGTATTTCAAGCCGCTTCTGTTAAAGCTCAAAAAAAAAATAGTTTCACTTTCTCTTATATAGCCCCCCTCCCCCCTATTCAATGTTGGAAGGTAACTCAACAATTTCCCACAAAAACCAGAAGGGAGAGAAGCAATGAACACGTCAAAAGTGCTAACCTTCCCAACAGTTTTGTCTATGATTGTAGGTTGTTAATCTCCTTCGGGCCCATTACACCTTTCCATCAGTCATGTATTTGTTGGGCGCTTGCCTGACTTTGTAGAGCCCGCAGCTAGCGGGACACATTGTCCATCAAGGACCTAGATTAACGACTTGGCCTCCCTAGGGGTTCTAGTTTTTTGTACATAAAATATCAAACGATCTTACTAAAGCTGTGCTAACTTTAAATATGGCGTCACCAGAATTCAGAACAATTTATGAAAAAATAACCATCGAGTCGGCGATCAGACGTAATTACGAGAGATCAGTGCCTTGTCGCTTATCTGCCAACGCGGGTTAACACTGATTTTTTCTGTATATGTATCGCAAAGTGTCTCATCTTATTTTGGAGTATCAAGACCATAATAATTGAGGAGCTAAGCTTTGAGTCTTAGAAAC
>NC_090871.1:69825862-69838362 GCF_036669935.1 Montipora foliosa | reverse complement strand
CTGATGCGTGATGACGCCGGGCTAGCTAATTTCATCACGAAGCCTAGAATTCGAAGATTCAACTTGTAGATTTTAGCATGAGCTAAAACTTGTAAAGAACTCACCGCGCGAAGTGTATTGCATATGCAGATGAAGTGAATAACTTTTTGCAAACAAGGTGGTGGTGAATTTTGGAAGCATGCAAAGGGCCTATTGGTTACTTCTTTCTGCATGCAAGACTAATTTGCACGGCTTTCCCTTTTTTCTCCTTTTTGAGCTGGCTACGTAGGCTGCTGTTCTCTTCTAAGGGAGTTACTTACCGTTGATTTCCATTCTTAAACAGGTCCAGTTGTATTGCCTGTTTGGAACAAAGTGAAAATAATTATCTGGCAGAGATGGCTACTGGCAACTTGTGGGTTGTAATAATTCAGCTTGATTTAACGCCAATACGGTGGAATTCCTTCAGTATGAAAAAAGGCACTTCGATTAGCATGAATACCATCAGGATTCATTACTAAAGGGTTTAATCAGTACGTGGGGAAAAAATTAAATGTGAAGTTGTAAAACAAACTGAAGAAAAAAGCAAAGTGACGGTACTTTTCATAAACGATGTTTTTTAATGTTGGAAGCCTGTTGGAATGCGTATGGACAGTGGTAGTTGAAGTTGAGAATGCCTCGAATTTTCAAGAACGACATACCGCTGCAGTTGTGATTCAAGTATGAAAATTTTACAATTTCATGTCGTCCTTCTTCCCCTTAGAAATTGCTAGTATCTGTAGATAGCAGGGAAGTAATAAGCTAAGATCAAGCTTCTTTAAATTTTGATTTTTTGCGGAAACGCCCATTTAAAGCTGACTTTGACTTTGCTGTAATCGTGATGCTAACAAGGACCGGAAGGAGGGAGCAAGTCTTGTACTTTTTATAGGGCAGTGCTGAGGACTAAAGCAGTACTTTAACAAACGTTTAACGCAGATTGTAGGACTGCTGCAATACTGTGAGTTGTGTTTTCATTTCTTGAAGGTTTAATGTAGGGTGGTTGACGCCAAGGCAAGTAAAGAAGGTTGGGCAAATTGCTGCGTGCGCTACAATTAATTCTTTTATTTCAGGTCAGTGATGCTAATAGGGACCTTCAGATTCTAGGACGAGGACGAGAACGAGTACGAGTACGAGTTTTGACTGTTTGTTTTTAGCGAAAATACTAAGAAGATTTATACCCCGTACGATTAATCTTACTATTTGTTAGCAGCATAGGTTGCTCAGTTATTCTTATTGCTGTTACCTGGGCCTTTTTGCTGATCGAAAAATGCCAAAACTGCTACCGTTTTGTTGACATGTTTTGACACGACGACATTTTTGCAAAACCTCGTACTAAAATGACGACGGTAACACGTTTTTCCCGCCAAGATGACGCTGGTTTGCGCGCGCTCAATGTTTTTCTAAGAGAAAATTTGGTACTCGTAGTCGTTCTCGTCCTAGAATCTGAAGGTCCCTAATAAGGACCGGAAGGAGGAAGCAAGTCTTGTACTTTTTATAGGGCAGTGGAGTTTTATTTGGGATTGGTGAGGACTAAAGCAGTACGTTAACCAACGTTTAACGCAGATTGTAGGACTGCTGCAATACTGTGAGTTGTGTTTTCATTTTTTGAAGGTTTAATGTAGGGTGGTTGACGCCAAGGCAAGTAAAGAAGGTTGGGCAAATTGCTGCGTGCGCTACAATTAATTCTTTTATTTCAGGTCAGCATTCTAAGTATGACTGTCTGAGCGTGTTGAGCATTTGAAGTTGATAAATTATCTCACCACTTGAATTGAAGCCAGTCGTTGGTGTTGTTGGCTGTTTTTGTCCACCATCCAATTCCTCTTTTACCATTTAGGCGACCGTAACTGGCTGGCTAGAGTATTAGGTGAAAGCTGAGAGGAGGCGGTCATTTGGCTGTCATGAATAATACTTTGATTGGTGACTCCAAGCGCTGCAAAACCACTGCATGTGTTCTGGAGCTCCTGAAAAAAAAAGAACAATATTTTAAGGAGAGCAAATTACGTTTGCCAAATCCCAGTTTTGTTTAGTACAGTATAAGGAATATTAAATGAGACAACTGAAACGTTTTAAGGACGTTCGCGCGAAAATCGTCCCACCGATTGAAATTTGTTTCATTTCTCGCTTGAAGTTTGGTCATAAATTACTTATTCCAAAGAAGAAAAGAAAAAAAGGGGGGGGGGGGGGGGGGTCACCGACTTTGTTTCGGAGAAAAAGGCATTGGGAAATTTCGATAGATAGGTCATCATAACGAGATAGCCTCATCTACACATCCGTCGGAAATCATAAAAATAATATGTTCGAGTGAAGGTTTCTGTGCATAGAAAGAAAGGAGTGGGTTTTTAAGATAATCACATGCCGCTGGGGATCTCGTAAACAGTAGAGTAAATCTTCAACGTGCGCTTTCGCAAGCACTACCCACTGTAACCACATCCGGACTTCAGGACACAAGGAAAGAAATTTTTAAAAAAAAGATAACTTCTTACATTGTGATTTTTTTATTTCATCATATTTTGTAGATTGTAAGAAGAGCAAGTTATTCGTGTCTTAAAATGATGATCTAAAGGAGTGAAATAGACGTGATTTTGCGAAGCTCTTGGAAAATTTAGTTTGTCACGATTTTGTGTCACCTGTTCGGGAAGGACTGAAACCCAAGACAGGATCGATGGATGAAAGTCTTTTGTAACAAAAAATTCTAGAAGTTTCAAGCAGGCGTTATCTTTATTTGGTTACTGTTTTGTATCATATCTCTCCAATGCCGTCTTTCTCATATTCTGGAGTGTGGTTTTTGTGAAATATAATCTCTGTCTGTTTCCTCATAGGCCTGCACTATTCAAGTGGATTGGGAAGAGAAGATACATTTTCATGAAAGTAAAGAAAAAGAACAACAAAAACATGCATTCATTTTGAACTAAGAAGTTCGTAACGTAATAAAAACATTTTTGAAAACCAACCTCATTAAATTTACGCAACGTTGCTGACTAAAACTAATCTTCCTCAAGTTTTCAAAACTTTCAACCAATACTCGATTAGCGACCTTTTCCAGCCTCCCTGTCCTTTCTCTTTAATGTTTTATGATGAATTGGAAATAAATGTGCCATTCTTTAGCCGACCTAGAAATTTCCCCCGCCGTTTTTGTCGCCATAAGGTCTTAACTAATGCTTAAAGTAATGCGTGGCATATTACAGTCGCGTTACCTGCGCAGTAAAAGTTGCGCACAAACAATTAGCGCGAACGTCCTGGGGCCGGTTGCTCGAAGCCTGGTTTGCGCTAACCGTTGGTTAAGAGGTCTCAAAACCTATAGGTTTCCATGGTGTTTAACGCTGGTTAGCGCTAACCATGCTTCGAGGAACCCGGGCCTGAAGGCGAAGGAGTTTGTCTTGTTAAGAGGATGTGACGTGGAGAAGCTGAATCAGTAAAAACATGCTGAGAGGGCAAGGAAAATCAAGCAAACTTAAAAGGAAATTGTGGTTCTGGAAGTGGAATCCGATACAATTGTGACTCACTTACCCAGTTTGGCATACTGGTGTGATTAATTATGTTACAGTGTTTCTTTTACTAGATATGAACCATCTTAATGTAATGGCAACACTCACGTGTACAGCCTCCATAATGCTTGATTCCAGGCTCCTCTTTGTCTTTACAGACCTTGTATCTGTATTGGCAGATACTCTGATGAGTGTATCCGTCGTTGTCGCAGAGAGGTTCAGATTCATTTGTAGCACATGGAGTGTGGACACACGAATGATTGGTTGCACTCATCGCCTTGCACACTCCGTAATATGGGCAAGAGACTTCGTTACATGGGTGGTAATCTGCAAGAAAGTGTTACAGTTTTGGTAATTACCCCACCGGAGAAGAATGCGTCTGATCTTTAACAATTATTTGCCGAAGGCGAGGTTAATATTACTGAATAAAAAACAATAAGTCGACGTTTTTATTCACAGAGAGTCAGTGAGGTGAAAAATTTTTAGTATAATTACAAAGGTGATACGTGTATTATTTATTTTTAATACAACCTTCACGATTTTTTTTTTTTTTGCTTATAATCTTATGCATGTCTCAAAGGAAATTGTAGGTGGTAAGATTTGAAGGGATGTGTTATTGGGAATTCCCCAACGCACCTGCCAACTCCAAAAGAAAAGAAAAAAATCAGAGGAATAACATGAAAATAAACCTTATTAAACGCTCAATATAATGCACATTGGTAATGCCAATCACATTCTCTACAGGAAAAATAATACTTAAATGTATGTGCAACTACATGAAGGTATGCTGAGTGCCCTCTTTCCTAATGCACTTAATTACAGCAACTGCAACTGAGAAAGCAAGAAACATAATTTCACGCTTTCTAGGAATAGTGAATCCTGTCACAATAGCAGTTAACCCAAACAGAAAGGATATAAATCACACCATTGCAAACCACCAGCACAAAGATGATAAAATAAAGGCCCTCCAGCTGCCCTACATTGTAAAGCTGAAAGAGTCGAAGGAGAAAATGCCCCTTACTGTGTTTTATTCCAACTTAGAATTTTGAGGGGAATGCTTCATCAGTTTGCATTTTTCATCATCATGTATGTGAGGAGCAGTACACATCAATTTAGCAAAACACAGGCTGTTTGCACAGTTCCATGCCAATCATCCAGAAAATGAAAAGATGACCTAATTAGAGGTCAATGCAAAATCAGAGTTCTTTTTGTTACCACAATCACCTGCAAAAGAAGAGTTATCCTAGAATATTTTGTATTCACTAAATATTGAGGAAGACTGCGCATTTCATTCTTGTTGTGACAACTGTAAATCAATATGTCGTTGTGATGACAGTAAAGGAGAGGCAGTGATTCATACTTCACTAAACACATTGACACTTCAAATGCTCTAGGATGCCTCCAGTTGATGAGTAAAATCATCTGGTGTTAGACAGAGTAAAATCTGTTAAGTTTCACTCCCTGAAGTCAATAACCACAGGGTTCCTTATTTGTGATATGGGGTAAACATTGACTATTTTAAAAACGTTCACCTTTATAGACACTGTATCATAACAGCAGTGTTGTTTAACAATTTGAAATACCAACTGGTTACTAACTAAGATATTTTCTTTATTGTGATCCCATAGGTTACCATGACTACATTAAAGCCCTTAAAAACACTCAATTTTCTCAGAAGTTGTTATCTTAAAAACGAATTTAATAACCACTGTTTTTTATTGCTGGAAAGGAACAAGGAGGACATGAACTCAAGGTACATTCTGCAAAGCTGTTCTGTGGGTCTGAGTCCTCTCCAGGAAATTTTTCAACACTTTGCAAAGTGTTTCATATTGGCCGGGTGGTCACTTTTGGTCTAATATAATAAGGGTAACAAAACTCATTTTTGACCTTTCAGCAACTGAAATTCTCATCACTTATGTCACAGTGATGAGAGCATCTTGTTTACAAATAGCTAGTGCGTCAAATACCATTGCTGTTATGATACAGTGTTGTAGTGTCAATCCATCTCAATGCAGTTTTCAACATTAATTAGAATGCTTGGCAGCAATCCTTGCATTCTCATTAATCTTCAAATTGCAGTGAGACATTTTAAGAAGGCTCAAGTCAGTTTTTTATTGCTGCTGAGGTGGAAAATTAGAAAATCAGTAGCAACTGGCAAATGTTGAGCTGAGGAGGCAGCTTGGGAAGTTGATACACTTTACTTAAACAGTAGGCAAATAGCACGATTTAATACACACCTTTGAATTTTTCAAAATCAAGCATTAGCCTGATTTTCTTGACATAAGAAAATTCTTCTTATTTCCCAGAACCTTGGTTCTGTTCCCTTATTCCTGTGCATATTGCCTATTCATCTGCTCTTGATTCACTCAGATTCACTGGAGTCCTCTCTCAATGCAATGTCCTCTAACCCGTCTGGATTTCATTCCCCATCAACACTGGCAATAACAATTATTGTCATTGTCATTGTTCTCCTCATATTCAGCATTCCTATTCATTGCCAGTCACTTCTCTGCCCTATTTAAAAATTTCGCTCTAAATAACGTTGCTCGTTTGGCTAGAGGATGGTAAGTCACTTACTTTTTGAGAACTGCAAGCTCTTTCATTTTTGCCCCAGCCAAAGGAAGCTTATGCGACGCAAAAACAGACTCTCCTTAGTTACCGCTGTTTATTGACTGTAGGTCTAAAATGCGTTCGATCTTGCGAAAACAAGGCCGGCTGCTCAAGTTTGCAGGGAAACTATTGATATCATCTACTGAAACTTTCCTTTCCAATAAAAATTCCAACACTCTTTTTCGTTCCCGGAAATAACTGTTTGGTTACGGGACCTAGAGACCTTTTAAACTCTACGAATTGGACTGTCTTTCACGGAGAATCTCAGTCTACGATGTTGTTCACCAAGATTTACCAGGATTTTTCATTTCCATTTGAGATTTTCATTGTTGGAAAAGTGGCCAATGAAATCATGTGTCTCATTCGGTACAATTTTTTGAAAATTGGCTCAGTTCGAAGCATATACAGTTCCAATCAAATACCCAAAATTTGTTGAAATCTGTCAGAGCTAATCGAATGTATTTAGAAAAATGACAAATTACAGAATATTGGCAAAACTGTCTGACTGACCTTGACTTTTTACCACTTCAAAAATGTCAGGCAATATCATTTCCATAATGTGGCAAAGAATTAAAAAATTCATCAAAGAAAAGGGTAAATATTAAGAAATTTAGGTCAAAAATAAAAATATATCTACTTGTCATTAGATGTGATGTTGCCATGGTAACGGCCAATCCAAAAATTGACACCACAGGGAAAACTATGAGAGAAATTAACTGGTTTCCTTTTGTAACTCGTGCCTCATAATGAGGGTTTTTGGAAATACACATGTACTCTAGGGACCCCGCATTTTTATTAGTGACCATTTCCAATAATCGTATTTTGAAGAATAAGAATAAATATTGTTAGATTTTGCAGATTTCAAGTAAGGTCCAAAAAAGCGACTTAAGCACTGAATGATAATGAAAGAGACCTCTTTTATCGATGTTGATTAATTTTAGAATTAAATAAGATTTAATGTCGTGATTTTTACAACAAAATCTTAAACGGAGTATGTGAGTGTTTTGGTTGTATACAGGCAACTGTTGTTGCGAAGAGATCATGTGCAAATTGTTGTAAATTTGCTTATTTAAATTATTTTTAATCCTTTCAGTCTTGAGAGTGAGGAAGATTTTATTCATCAATTGGGGGTCGCTTCCAGAGATGCAAGTTGGTCGAGCGCGAGGAGTAGACTCGGACGAGAAACATTTTTTTCTCGTGCCCATCTTCTCCACACGCTCAGCCAACCAAAGAAGAGACTGCCTGTAATAGAGTGGTAAAGTGATGACATCACAAAAACGAAATTTATGAAATTATGGGATTTACTGAGATATTCTGAAAGTACATGATGAAGAATGGCCGCTTGCCAAAAATCAATTTTGTCTTGGTTCTAAACCGTTTAGAACAAAGACAAAATTATAAGGATTTGTATGGAGTCACTGTAGCATGAAAGGGCCAATATCTCATCCCCAAACTGCAATAAGATGCTAATTTTTGGCAAATGGTCATTCTTCATCATGTACTTTCTGAAGATCTTAATGAATCCTATAGTTTTATAATTTTAAATATTTGTGACGTCACACTTTACCACTCTATTAAGCAAATGCTGGCAATTCCTGCATCCTTTACTTACATCCCGCAGTGATGTAGTTGACAGTGATTGGGTCGTGAAGCCTGTTATACCGCTGGATATCTTTCAAGCAAACCTAAAAATCTGTGCTGGTCATGTTCTAAAGGAACAAATGGATTAAGTTAATACATTTCAAAGGAGTCAGTTGATACATGTATATTCATTAAGGCCCATATTTTCGCACTGAAACTCATCGACTCTTGCCACTGCATTTACATGTAGTGGATACCAATTTTAATGGGCGCAATCCATTCAACCAAAATTCAGACTGCTCCGATCGGGAAAAGTGGTCCACCTCAAAAGGTGGACCACTTTTTTCGAAACTTTTATGGTTGGACTCAACCATTCCACTGAGTTTTGGAGCGAAAATTCCGGAAATTTTTGTTGAATAGATTGCACCGAATACCTCATCCCATTCACGGGGTAACTTCACAATTAATCATAACCATTACAGTTTTCTCAAATTTGATTGGTGCATTAACTACTTTTATTTTGTGACTAAAATTATTGTGTAGGGTTGAAATCGGAGAGTGAAATCAGACAGTTATATCAGCCAATCATATTAAGTGCACTCAGCTTAATCCACCAATCACACAATTTATCACAATAATCATCGCACCAACCAATTACCCTACAAAACTGGGGATTTTCCAAAATGGACAAATTTGTAACAAAGTCATTAGACAGTGAAAAAGGAATGTATTTGTTTTCTCAGAAATTGTAATGGTTAAGATTAATTGGTAACAGGACTTTGTGTCATTCAATTTGGTCTGTAATCATACTTGTGATTAAACAAATCGGATTCCCACTACACAGTCATCTGATTTGGATAATCACTTAATATAATATTATGATTACAGACTGCATTGGACTCCACTCAGTCCTGTTATCATTATTAATCCACAAAGGGAAGACACCAAAAAATAGGGATTTCAAAAATTTTAAACAATAGTAATTTGTCAGTTGCATCCTTCTGGAATTTCCCATAGCCTCTGTGGTCAGGATATTTTACCACTAAGATTTGATGAAGTTTTTCTTAGTACTTAATGCACACTCAATGAAACTACCAGGAACAACCTGAACATGCACTAACTAGTTACCTAACAAAAAGCCTACAATGCTAAGCATGGCAGAAATTCCAGAGGTATGAGGTCACAGGGTCTAGAGAAACCCACATTGATTGCTAGTATTTTGGGCCGCAAAGTAAGTGACATTAATTAAAAGCAGAAACAGTGAATCCACGAAAACGTTTTAATCAAATAATAAATTTACTTACACTTCTACGCGAGACAAAGAAATGCAATTTAAACATAATAACAGAATATTAGTTATTTTTCTTTTAAGCTACATGAAGCTAATTTACAATGAAGTCTTGCAAATGTAATACATGCAAGCTGTCGATGATAATGAAGAGCAGCAGCATAATTATCATCTTATAATCTGATGAAGCATAATAAAGATTCTAGCTGACTATCAAAGTCTGGGATGTAGCCAGAATCCTTTAAATACTCCACATACTGATTACAGTCCATATTTCTTAATTATTAAGTTACCTGGTACTAGAAGATCTGTACATTGGTTCCACTTCACATCCTGTTTGGCTTACACTGTAGTAAAGCTGGCAACCATAAGCCATGATTCATAAAGCCTTGTTACATTTAGCCCTTTAGTGAATAAAGGTTTTTGCATTGACAGCCAACTTTGTTCGCCATTTTTTTATATTACCCAGAAGATACTGGTAACTCGTGTCTCTCCCAGGGCCCTCGCATTCAACTCATTGTCCTGGGAAGTTTTAGGTGGGAAGCTTGAACGTGGCGTACATAATATCAAAACACGTTACAACAAGGCTGAGCCGGTGGCCATTTTTGTAACAAATGGGAAGCAGGGAATATTCATCACTGATAACTCTTAAGGGTTTGCTAGACAAAGCCGATAATGGAGAGTATTCTTGTTCATCAACTTAATTGAGGTATAGCTCTCTGGAAAACTGTGAATACAAGTAAGCCTGAACAGATAATAAGGTCATTTTTTTTTGCTGGTTTGCTAGGCTGAGAATGATATTAAAAGAGTTTCCGACCAATTAAGTAACTAAGTAAGTAACTTTATTTACCCACATATTGCAAATGAGCAAAAGCTCGTTTGAATGCAAATGTGCATTATTGTATTGGAAAAAAAAAATAATAAAATAAAATAATATTAAAATAAATTTAAAAATAAATAAATTAAAAATAAATAAAAATAAAAACTCAAAAAACAATCCATTAACAAAGTGAGCAGATTAAGGTCTGAAGACGGGCGATCTATTTACATGGAATACCATTACATTTGTATGAGGACAGCTTCATTGATTTCAGATTTTTTCTAAACAGGGAAAGTGATTCTGTAGTTCTTAACTTATCGGGCAAATTGGTCCAAGAAGAATTTGGTTGGGGAAGTACAAGCTCGTGGTGTCCCCAAAGGTTGTAATGGCTATTTCTTTGTATGAACATTTTGCATATATAATTTGGTCTTCTGCCATAGATCCTTCTGTGTACCAGTACCAGTGACTGTTCAATCCGCCGGTGCTCCAGGTATTTTAAATTTGCAAATTTTAGTAATTCATTGTATGAGGTTGTCTTAGGAAGTCTAAGAAGAGTCCGCAAAGCAAATGCATTAACTTTGTTGACTCTAGTTTCTCAGGTAGACCTTTCTTCAGGCCTAGGAATAGCGGTTAGTTACGGCTGCATATTCAAAGTGGGGCAGTATACATGTAGATGCCATGTAAAGTTTTAGCATTGTCTCTTGCGGAATAAGTTTATGAATGTGACAGAGGATCGACACCTTTGCATTTACTTTACGGCAGATTTCCTTGATATGTACTTGAAAGGAGAGAGAGTTGTCAATAGTTACTCCAAGAAGTTTGATTTGGCTAATGTTATCTAGTTCATCCCTGTCTATTGTGAAGGGTGCTGGTAAACTTGTTCTGTTAAAAGTGATTGATTGAGATTTAGTGTGGTTCACAGTAAAGAAGTTCACATGAAACCAGGTGGTGAGAAGATTAAGGTTGTTTTTTAGGTTCATTTGAAGTGTAGTCAGATTAGTGCTTGAAGAGTATGCTGTTACATGTGTCGTCAGTGTATAGTTGTAGAGAGCACGAGATGTTCAAGAAATTCACTTCGTCTAAAAATATATTGAAGAGAAGTGGACCCAGGACAGAACCTTGGGAAACTTCATGTTTTACAAATTTCCAATCAGACCATTTGATATTTATCTTGACATACTGTTTTCGTTCTGTTACGTACATGTATGATAGTAAAAGTTTCAGAGCATCTTCTGTAATACCCTAAACTGATAACTTTGTAATACCTTGATCCTCTTTTCTTTTTGAGAAATCAAGGTGTGACTTTAACAGGATTGTCCAAGTTTAAGGAGGGAGTTTCTAAAATACAGGAACTTCTGTCTTTGCAAAAAGGCACCGGTCTCCATTTGCAAGAGATTAAAATGGATTTATCCTGAGGGAACGAAAAGGCGTTGAAAAACGCACCATGGCTGACGCTGGACGTATTAAAGTTGATTATGCAGAAAAGAATTGTTTACAAGAGAGCCAAGGTGTTAAACTCTGACAATCTTTGGGCATGTTACCGAAATTTGAATAATAGAACAAAGAAAGCATGCAACCAAGCACACTGGGAATACCTTAAACAACTTAGTGTCAAGACTGCAAATGAAGACGATAGCAAATTGTTTTGGAGCTATGTTCGTTCACGTTGGAACGGATCAAATAACCTTGTGGAGCTTAAAGTCGACCGGTACAATTACTCTCACCGATCACAAGGACATAGCGGACAGTTTAAATCGCTATTTCGCCTCTGTTTTTACATTAGAAAACTTGACTCTTCTTCCTAACTTCCTACAAGTTGTCAGCACTGAAATTCTTACACAAGTATCAACTACTCCCAGTGAGGTTGAAAAAGCTCCTGCGGCAATTAAATGCCAATAAAAGCTGTGGCCCCGATGATATTCATTCAAGAATCTTAAAATGTTGCAGTACTTCATTAGCCTTGCCCCTATGCACTCTGTTTAATACTTCGTTCAAATGTGATGAAATTCCTGACGACTGGAAAATAGCAAATGTCATTCCGCTTTATAAGAAAGGTGCAAAAGACAAAGTAGAAAACTACAGACCTGTTTCCTTAACTTCAGTTGCAAGTAAAATCTGCGAGAAGATTGTTATGAAGTCGTTATTTAGTAAACTTTTGGGCAGATCATCAAGTTTTCATAGATGAGCGATTTGGTTTCATGAACAAGCATTCTTGTTTATCGCAATTACTTGATACTTTCCATTCATGGGCCAAAGAAAGAAATGAATCACAGATAGTGGATGTAATTTTATTGAAGTTTACAAAAGCATTCGACTCTGTTCCTTGTCAGCATCTGCTGGTGAAGTTGAAGGGATACGGAATTGGTGGAAATCTTCTTAGCTGGCTAGCCCACTTTATCCTTGGTAGAAAACAAAGAGTATATCCTTCTGCAGCTATTTTTCTCCTTGGAGGATAGTCACTTCCGGTGTTACCCAAGGTAGCCTACTTGGGCCAGTCCTGTTCCTTGCTTATATTAATGACATTACAACCGGCGTCAAGTCAAGCATGCACCTGTTTGCGGATGACAGTAAGGTTAACAGGACTATTTATGATGAAAACGATGAGAAACAACTTCAATTCGACCTCAACACGCTACAGCAATGGAGTGAAAATTAGCAGCTTCATTTTCACCCTGATAAATGTGAGGTCTTACGTATAACC
>NC_090871.1:69790862-69820862 GCF_036669935.1 Montipora foliosa | reverse complement strand
TGTTGTTGTTGTTGTTGTTGTTGTTGTTCATGTTACATACTTCTTAGTCATCTTTCGAAATGCGTTGGGATAAGTTTCTCTGCCCAGATAGCCTCAAGGGTCACGCAGAATAGCAAGTCCCATTTACAGTATACCATTTTACAAGGCCAGATCACGAAACCGGGAGTTCCATGCCGTATTTTTTCAGAGGTGATGCGTGAGTGGGTTTTCTTTCCCCCCCCCCCCCTCCCCCCGCCCATCACGGCCCCCCGGGAGTCCGATGCCCAAACGATTGAGCCAAACGGTTTGTTTATTTAAAGCACAGAAATGAAAAAAGAACGGAATTCTTGGTAAAAAAGATAGACACTTGGAGGCTCAAGTAAGCGCAAAATGGCCGAATGAACAATGCTCAGCTGTGCTGTGATAATCATACTTGCTAGATGAGGAATTTTTTTCGTGTTATATGCGTTTACACGCAAAAAGCTAAGGCTAGACTAAACTCAGTCCAGTCTAGCACCGACTGTCCATTGACAAAGCACTTTCCTCAACCCTCGGCTCTTACAAGGGTGTAGTAATTTTGCCTTTGCCTCTACTGTTCATTTTCTGTAGGATGAAAAATTCCAATCGCCCTTCTACCAAACCCCTGTACTTCTGCTCAGTCCGAGTCACAAATGGATCAGGACAAACGCGTTGTACATCAATCCAGGTAATAACGCAATTACCTCATGGATCGAGGTACGTATGAAAGTCAGATTAAGTCTCGATTATTCCATGATCTCGTTCACGTCATACAACGTATGAGAAACACCGCATTTTTATATCCCATAATTTGTTCGAGCGGTTTCGGAGTAAAAATAGAAAATGAAAGGTTTGCATTTGTATGCACACATTGTCATTAAAATATAACTTTGCACCCCGTCGTACAGCGTTTGCGAAGTATCGAAAAATGAATTGGTACCAGCAGTTTCAGAGTAAAAATAGACTGTAAACAATTCTCTGTTGTAGGCTCATATAGATGGTTTTCAATCACGTGATGAGACGGCTATGCTGGTGCACAAAACAATAGCAATTTTGCATGACAATAGAATCAAATTCCCTACTCTATTGTTCTGTGCACCAACATGGCTGCTGTGACGTCAGGTGAAAACCATCTGTTGCCGTCAAAACCTCATATTAGAGAGTTTAAGCAACGACCACGAGAACCTCACAAATTTGCATATTTAGTGAGCAAAAACAATAGCTTTTCACGCCCTGCACGTTCGTTTTTCAGTTTTGTCCGTTTCTTTGTCCTCGTCAGCAAAGCAACAACGTGAAATAGTTAAGTTTGAGGTTTTATGAAGAACGTTAGCACTTAAGGATAAATTTTCCTTTTCTCCCCTAAATTAACCGCCATTCCGACCAGTGTCATTCTTGAGGAACTACCAAACCCTTGCCATATTAAAAAGGTTGAAATAGTCAAGAAGTGATTACGATAACGTGAATTTATATTTTGAAATGACGTTCTCGTTGCCGTCGCCGTGGTCGTTGCTTAAACTCCCTACGAAGAAATTTAAGCAATAGGGAGCTTAAGCAACGACAACGGCGACGGCAACGAGAACGTCACAAATTTGCATATTTAGTAGGCAAAAACAATAGCTTTGCACGCCCTGCACGTGCGTTTTTCACTTTTGTCCATTTCTTTGCCGTCGTCAGCAAAACTACAACGTAAAATAGCCAAATTTGAGGTTTTATGGACAACGTCATTACTTGAGGATACATTTTCATTTTCTGCCCTAAATTGAGCGCCGTTCCTACCAGCGTCATTTTTGGGGAACTACCACACCCCCGTCATATTGAAAAAGTTGAAATAGTAACGAAGCGATTACAATAACGCGAATGTATATCTTGAGATGACGTTCTCGTTTCCGTCGCCGTTGTCGTTGCTTAAATTCCCTTTTAGGGAACTTAGCATTTTAGGGAAGTAGCATTCACATTGAAATGATATGGAAATACCTGGAACAAAACGTTTTATTCCCAAAGCATTCACATTGAAATAATATGGAATACCTGGAACAAAACGTTTTATTCCCAAAGGGTTTGAATTGGGTACAACATTGAGCTGGCTGATTTGCTCTATTGCCTTTTTTTAAGGTAGTGGCACCGCCTTATAGACGTACAATTTGGCAAATCAGAAATTGGGATGTTTCACATGCTATTTGGCATCACGAGGATTCGCTAGATCGAAAATACGGCCTTTTCAGAAGGGTCGTCGAGGAGTGCAATCGTCATTGTTATGTAGGCTCTCAATGATCGTAGGTTATTCATTACAAGATGTTGAATCTCGAAAAACACGCCTCTCTTGGAAATTATAGGAAAATTCCACCCGGGAAAATGTTAAGGTTTTCGTCTTTGCACTCGGTCGAAGATACAAATATAGAAACCTGCTACCATGCAACTATTTCCTGCGTTCAGCACGCAGTCCCGTACATTAGTTGATTTTAAGTTGATTTCAGGAGCCCGTTTCTCGAAAGTCACGAAACTTTACGGGCCATTTTCGGGTGTCACCATTCCGTTTGTATCTCAAGAACGGATAGGATTTTAAAAGTCGTCAAACTTCGCAGTCATTTGTCTTTTTGTTACGTTGAAAGCATGTTAAAAGATCGGCTTTCCAAAACAAAGGGTTGGCAGTTTCACAAATGACTTTTCGGTCCCGAAAAGTTTTCGGGACTTTCGAGAAACGGGACCCAGGACCTGTGTGTTTGGGACATTTTGCACCTTTATATCCCTCAAGTGGTCAACGTTCATTGGTTGGCGTTTTGAAATCAACCAACTGGCTCTGCTGCAGGAATTATTGAGATTCCATTTTGGACAACTGGAAGTTCACGTGTTGATATCGTTTTCCCTTCGGTGAGTGAATCGTTTCCAGTACACGAAGTATAGCCTGAGGCCATGTGGCTGATGAAAGTTTCCCACTCCATTGCTATCCTATTTCCTTGGAGTCCAGCACTCTTTCAATTCAGTGTTTTTACCGTTTTATTTGTCTGCAAGTTCCCGCCGCGCTTTCCTGTTCTTTCTTGAGATGATTCTTTTTTTTTTTTTTTTTTTTTTTTGCTTTATTTCATTTAGAATCTCTACAGAGTGCTAGAGGTTTTCTTCACTCCAATTCATCGCCACCCGCGCGACAGGAAAAGCGCTGCTTCGATTTGGACGGAAGACAACAGCGGTTCCGGCTTCAAAATTTTCCTGCGCGAATTGACAAATTTTAGTGGCGGGCACAAGGGCGTTGTCGTGGTAAGAACTTTGAAACGGTTTATAACTGAATATCTGAAGAAATTCAGGTGATTGGCTTTGCTTGCTTGCGTTTTGAATTCGCCACTTAGAAATGATTGCTTTAGAATTTGCACGCCCATTGCAGTTACTCGCTCGTGTTTTCCCGCCCTTTTTTCGGTGGCCGCATGCAATTGCCATGCGTCACGATTGGCTCTTTCAGGCGTTTGGCGCCCGTTGTTGTTGGCAACAGTGAAATAAAACACTTTCGTTTAAATGCACGCCTCAATTGGCATCCGCTTCGAAATGAAGACTGATCTGTCCTTAAATTAAATTCGTTGGAAAACATGCAGATAATACTTTTAAATTCGCTAAAAGCGTTCAAATCTGTGAGTTCAAATGAACCTCTTCCCTGGCCGCTGGCTCCCATAATGGTCTGGAGCGGCCTGTTATTAGCAAAAGTGTATCAAGCGCAGATCTCCTGAATAATTTGTCGGAGATATTGTAGCTTCATTTCTAAGTGCACTTTCACTCATTCTTCGGAAAAAAATCTAAAAGGCAAGCTTTGTTTTAATGCAACCCGTTACACTGATATTACATGAAACATTTTCAACTTGCAGCAATGAAATACTTTTGCGGCGACTCCAAAATACTGGAAAATGCCCGAGAAATCAAAGATTGAGTTTGAAAACGAGGAACCTCCAGGAAGGAAAACGCAATACAGTTTTTGCCAGGTAATTTTCTTGTTTCTTTTTTTTGTTCATGTCACGAACTTCTTAGTAATCAGTCGAAATGCATTGGGATAAGTTTCATTGCCCAGATAGCCTCGAGGGTCATGCAGAAGAGCAAGTCTCATCTACAGTATACCATTTCACAAGGCCAGATCACAAAAGCGGGAGTTCCATGCGCTATTGTTTTTGGAAATGATGCGTGGGTTTTCTTTATCTTCCCCCCTCCCCCCACCTTCCCTCTCCCCACTCCCCCTCCACAGCCTCCCGGTCGTCTGATGCCCAAACAAACCTAAGCCAAACGGTGTGTTCATTCAAAGCACAGAAACGAAAAAACCAACGGAATTCTTGGTAAATAATAAATACACGTTTGGAGGCTGAAGTAAGCGCAAAATGGCATAATGTAGTAACACCCCATTTTTATACCCCCATAATTTGTTTGAGCGGTTTCAGAGTAAAAGGTTGGCGTTTGTATCCTCGCGTTGTCATCAAAATATAACTTTACGCCAGCGTAAGTCCATCACCCCGTCGTACAGTGTTTGCAAAGTATCGTAAAAATATATTAGCACCAGCAGTTTCAGAGAAAAAATAGGCTACAAACAATTCTCTGTTGTAGGCTCATATAGATGGTTTTCAATCACGTGATGAAACGACTATGCTGGTGCACAAAACAAGAGCAATTTTGCATGATAATAGATTCAAATTCCGTAGTCTTGCTCTGGGGCCAGTTCCTAAAAGATGCAATAACTCTATTCCAGGGATAAATGTGCCTTATTCCGGCATATTTATCCCCGGAATAGAGTTATTACATCTTTCAGGAACCCGCCCCTGTTCACCAACACGGCTGCTGTGACGTCAGGTGAAAACCATCTGTTGCCGTCAAAACCTCATATTAGGGAATTGACCAAATTTCAGTTTGTGTAAAGGACGTGAGAACCTGACGAAATCTTTTTCATTTTTATCCCAAACAACTACATCGGCCATGTCAATTTTTGCCTGCAATGTTGATATACACTTTCCATTCTGAGTGACTTGCAGTTATCAAGAAATTATTACAATAACAGGATATAACATTTTTTAGGCAACGTTCTCGTTGGCGTCGTCGTCTTTCTTGCATAAGGAACGACGACGGCTACGGCAACGACAACACCACAAAGAAAGAATATCGTTGGTTTAAAAAAGAAAAATAATAATCGTGCTGTACTTGCAGCACGCATTTCAGTGCATTTCTTTGCCGTATTCCACATCCACAAAACGACAACGTGAAATCACCATAATTTAGCTTTTGACGACAACGCGAGCATATAACAATGAACTATTTGTTTTCTCTGTCTAGTTTAAAACCATTCTAACCCACCCAGTTACAGGATAGTCTGCGCTTTCAACGTGAACAAATAATCGCGAAAAACTTAAGATAGCGCTAATTCATGTTTTGAAGTGACATTTTCGTCGACGTTGCCGTTGTCCTTGCTTTAGGGAACTAGGGACCTTAAGATCTACGACGGCGACTTGGACGATAACAGCACTTTGCTTTATCATAATTCTTTCGCGGTTATTCTATCTCGTTCACTTCTTACAATTTGGGCGAAGTGTCCTAAAAATAAATTGGTAAGAGCAGTTACAAAGTGAAAATAGAGAATAAAAGATTCTCTTTTGCATGCTTACGTTGTCGTCAAAACCTCAAATTTGGTAATTTCACGTCGTCGTTATGCAGAGGACCGCAAGAATCCGTCCTAAAATCCGCGCTGCACGTGCAGCACGTGCAGCACGATTATTTATGCTCTTTTAACCAATGATATCATTGTTTTCCCCCGTTGTTGTTGCCGTCGCCGTCGTAAAATCTTAAGCTCCCTACTTACGCAATGACCACGGCCACGCCAACGAAAACGTCACAAATTTGCATATTTAGGGCGCGTTCGATTGAACCTATTCCGGAATAAGAATACGTGGCGTGATGATTAAAACGGTATGTTTGGCGCGTTTCGAAGCAGCAAGGATAATAAAAATATGTTTAAAGTAGCATTTTAGCCGATGTTTGACAATTTTAACGTGAATCTCCGTAAAAACAAAGGATTTCTAACTTATATTCCGTGTATTCTTATTCCGGAATACGGTGAATCGAACGCACCCTTAGTGAGCAAAAACAATAGCTCCACACGCTCTGCACGTGCGTTTTTCACTTTTGTCCATTTCTTTGCCGTCGTCAGCAAAACAACAACGTGAAATAGCCAAATTTGAGGTTTTATGGAGAACGTCAGCACTTAAGGATAAATTTTCGTGTTCTCCCCTAAACTAAGTGCCGTTCCGACCAATGTCATTTTTGAGGAACTACCACACTCTTGTCACATTAAAAAGGGTTAAATAGTCAAGAAACGATTACAATAACGTGAATTTATATTTTAAGATGACGTTCTCGTTGCCTTCGCCGTTGTCGTTGCTTATAAGGCCCTGATTACAAGGAGGGAGGTTAACCCTTCATCGACGTGTTTACAAGGCAGCTAGGGTTAACCTGGCGCTAGGGGTAACCCTATCTAAGTGTTAGGGTTACCCTTCCTGCTTGTAAACAGGGCCTAAGCTCCCTACTAGGAAGTTTAAGAAACGACGACTCCGACTGCGACAACGCTACAAAACAATAATATATAATAATATCATTGGTCAAAAGAGCATAAGCATGCATGATTCCCAGGCTACCAGGTAATAACAAATTATTTTTTTGTATGAGAACAGCTGGAAATCCGGCGATGTAGTCACTAGCTAGTAGGCGAACTAGTTGGATATAATTTGTTATTAGTTGGCAGCTTGGGAATCATCCTCGGATGATCCGATGTATGTCCTGTTCCTGAATGTTAAAACGCCGGGGAACCCCGTGGCTAACTAGTAACTTCACTGATTGCTCTGTTACTGTCTGTTGTCGTGACGGTGCAGTGGTTAGCAGGCAGTGTGGCCCAGTGTTTAGGGCGCTGCCTTGAGATCCCGGGTTCAAGACCCGCTCTGACAACTCGTTGGATTTGATCCTGGTAGTCCCTGGTTCAACTTCCCAGCTGCACTTGTAAATAGTTTGCCTCCGGCCGGTTGGAATTCTTAACAGTTGTTGTTGTTGTTGTTGTTGTGTTCTGTTGTTTCGTTGATTGTTTCATTGGCCCTGAAAAGCCCCTATGGGGAGGGTCAATTAAGTATGTATTGTATGGTTTTGGTTTTGACGACAACGTGGACAAACTACAGTGAATTTTTCAGTCTCACTCTTTACTTCAAATCCGTCGGTACCAATTCAGTTTTAGAACACTTCGCCCATATTGAATAATATAAACAAGATGGAATAATCATGAAATACTTAGAATAGCTCAAAATGATATTTTGAAGTGACGTTTTCTTCGCCGTAGCCGTCGTGGTTTCTTAAACTCGCTAACAACGTGAATTCACCTAATTTCAAGTTTTGCATGACGACAATAGTTGCGGTCACATTAGGAAGTTAACACTGGTGTTAAATCAAGTTCTATTGTTAAGTGTTCGCCTCGGGATTCAAAACACCAGAGAGTTGACACTAGAGTAATTTCAACGTTAGTGTTTACACTGTCTTTCTGTCAAGTGTGACCACAACCAATGTCGGCATATAACAATGAACCATTCATTTGCTATTTTTGCTTTTAAAACCGAAAGTTTGTACCATTCAGTTACAGGATAGCGTGGCTTAGCGGTTATCAACCGTCCCTCTCACCTTTGCGACCCGGGTTCAACCCTGGCATCGATCGAGGTGGTATGTGGGCTGAGGTTCAGTCGATCTCAATCAGACTCCGAGGGTTTTTCTCCGGGTACTCCGGTTTTCCTCCCTCATGATAATCGACTCTCAGTTGATAAGAACCGGGCAGATACCCTCGAAAGGAATAACCTCTGGTATCTCTCCCTTTTATTGTATTAGAATGAATAAAGTTTTCTTTCTTTGTTTCTTATTTCTTTCTAGTTCGCCCGTATTGTACAAAGTGAACAAGACGGAACAATCGCAGAGTACTTGCGATAGGGCATTAAATTTTGGAATGACGTTTTCGTTGACGTTGCTGTTGTCATTGATTAATCTCCGTTTTACAATGACAACAACACCCGGTTTATATGGGGAAAAAAATAGAGTATTTATCGATACCTCACCCGTGGCCTCTCGGTTATCCATAAGTTAACACTTGAAAAAAGCCTTTTAACACGGCATTAAATTAAGTGCGAGAACATTCCATGATTAACAATAAGCCATTTCCGAGTTTATGTCTGCCTCCTCTTCAAAGCGAGTCTAAGTGCGAAGTTTTTATGATGGTAATAGCCCACTTTCGATATATTAAAATTCAGTTCTAAACAAAAGGCATCATCTCGAGGCTCTGGGGAATAAACATAAGGATTTGTATGAGCTTATTCCCCAGAGCCTCGAGATGATGCCTTTTGTTTAGGACTGAATTTTAATATATGGAAAGTGGGCTGTTAGTTCTACGTTACATATAAATGAAAACTAATTTACATGATAAGAAAAACTTCCCACTTAGACTCGCTTTGATGAGGAGGCAAACATGAACTCGGAAATGGCCTATTAATCAACCAAGTTTTCATTATAATTCTCATTTCAGGCTCAAGTGGTGAATGAAGCAGAGGCTCAAGCAGTTTTTTATGCGTCAAATATGATTTTAATGTATTTTACACATACAAAAATCACACAAGTTTTTGTTCTTAGGAGAATTAAAAGTAGCCAAGACAAGTATGATCCATAATGATAACAATTTAATACAAAGAATTTAGAAAATTGTATTTACACGGATGAAAGCTGGATACATAAACTACACGCCTTCGATATAATAAATACTTACAAGGAAAGGTTACATAATTGACCACTCCTCATAAGGACCTTTTCAAGGCCAATGAAACACGATCACAACAGAACAGAACATTCAACAACAACTGTTAAGAATCCCAACTGGCCGGAGGCAAGCTACTTGGCTAGTCTACTTGGCTGTCTAACTGAATAGAGTGTAATGTGAAGTGCTAGATTTCTATCCGATATGAACCATGTGAGCGTTAGCCCTACTGATGGAAATGGGCCCACACAAGGACAGAGAAAAACTCTGACCAGGGTGGGAATTGAACCCACGACCTTAGGGTTAGATCTCCACCGCTCTACCGACTGAGCTACAAGGTCAGACGGGAGCAGGCCGTCAGTCCGTATTTTCTGAAGTGGCCTATTGCAATAGACCAAATCGGTCGATAGATAACAATGAGTTTCATGCGCTTTAAGTCTTGTCTACAAGTTGACAATGGGTGGTGTTATTTATGATGTCAGCGAGGCTGAAGAGGGCGTTTTATTTATGTTATTTCTTTTCACGAACAATCATATACTAGGATGAATACATTTTGCATGAATTTTGTTACTCCTACAATCATACACCATTTTTGTAATGAGCTAAAATGCTATTTCATAGCCCCTTTAAATAAGACGAAAGATGGGCACTAATTCTATCGGCACCAAAATTCCGCCAATTACGTTTTTAAATCAAAACCTTTAATATATACTAAAACAGTGAATAGCGTTGAATGCGTGCGCTGATTAGCTACTTAAACTCCGGCTATCCTTTGCTATTCACCTACGAGCAATTCGCACGCAATTTGCGCCCGAAAATGTTGTAATCTTTGCAGGAATAAATGAGCTAAAATCATCTTTTTGTGCTATATTATCTCACTGTTTTAGTACATACTAAAACAACTATTCACGGTGGCTAGTGGTGGATATTTACTGAGCCGCGACTTGCCACCTCCACTTCGGTGAATAGTTGCTAAATATTAACTATTCAAGAGGGAAAATTACGGTTCTGACAACAGCGTTGATCTTTGGTGTTGTTTGTTTCTTAAACTTAACAGTGAAGAAACTAGAAGCCAGGATGACTCCTCCTCTCGAAGATTTTGAAACGACTACATTACATTTTGTATGGATTTTGTTACCCCTACAAGCATACAACTTTGTAATGAGCTAAAGCGCTATTTCATAACCATTTTTTTGAAGAAAAATTTTAAAAAATTAGAAAAGTATTGGTATAAAATAGTGTTCAATTCACGGATGATTAGTTTGGTACACTATCATGGCCGCCATTTCTTTATTTGGAACACCAACACAGCTGTCGTGACGTCATGTTGCATGCATTTTCGAATGCGATGGGGTATATCTAGAATCCTTGATTAATAAACTAACTGTTGATTTTGAGCATGTGCATGAAGAAAAAATCTCTTCAAACTTGATGAGGGTGCTCAGAACTAAACACTCTGGCACACTGGTAAACTGATCTAAAGGTGGCTGATGTCACTTGTGATGTATACTTGAATATTGATTGCTAAATAGACTAGTTTCGAATTGTGCAGCAACAAAAGAACAGAGTGAAGGTTCAGGGCAATAATTTGCATTTTCCTTCGTTTTGAACAAAACAGAATGCTAATTATTCCCCTGAACCTCGACTCTATCCTTTTGTTGTTGCGCAACTCGAAACTAGCCTATTATACTTATAGGGCTGCAGAAGAAGCCAGATTCTTCCCAGCATAACCGCCTTTAAATCAAACGCTAAAATTAAGTATGAAAAAGGAAAGGTCATGTGGCTTAAAGGGAACCTGCACTTCAACAAAAAAATAATTTTAAATAACAGGAAATAATCTTTCCAGTCAAATCAGTCTAAAATTGTTTCAAAAAAAGCGTTTGCATCCGAAATAAATCAGCTTTAGAATCGCCTATTTTTGTTTTCAAATGTCAAAGGCGCCGCCATCTTGAATAATTGTGACGTAAACGGTTTCCATATTGTTATTAGACAAAAGCTCTTTGTGTCAGAACAATAGGGCAACCGTATCACGTCACAGTTATTCAAGATGGCGGCGCCCACGAAATTTGGAAGTGAAAAAAATGAGTTTACAATTTAGTTTTCCTGATGTAAACACCTTTTTTTAAAGAAATTTCGAATAAATTTGTCGGGAAACATTATTTTCTTCGGTTTAAAGTCTTCTGTAGTAAGAGTGGAGGTTTCCTTTTAAACTAATCGAATGGAAACATTTAAAAAGGGAGTGGACTCTGTCTCCTTGTATCCTAAGGTAAACTGTGCTCTTGTTATACCCAATATTGTAAGACAAAATGAGTTGAGCATGGAAACGAAGTCAACTCCAGCCTCATTCTCATTCAAAAAACAGGTAGACTAGCACAAAATAATCCAATTTCGATATATTAAAATTCAGTGCTAAACAAAAAGCATCATATCGAGGTTCTGGGAAATATTAATCCTTACATTTAATCCCCAGAGCCTCAGGATGATTCCTTTTGTTTAGGACTGAATTTTAATAAATCAAAATTGGTCTATAGGATGTTTTCTCGTGACGTCATCGATCTCTCATTAGCTTCTTTAGTTCGTCCACCAGAAGTCGCACATTTTTCTATTGTTATTGATGTCCCTAGAGGTTGCTTGAAAACGTCCTATTAGGCCTATTGAATTGAGAGCAGGATTCTAAAGTTTTAAATTCGGTTTTATCACTTCTTCAGCCAGGTCTTTCCGCCCTACAGACCCATGTCTTAATGCTGTACATAGCACGGAGTACGTTGCATCTGAGCCTTCCTTCTCTTTCCATCTTAACAGCATGCTGAGTGCCTTCTTGGCCCACTCTTCGTTATCCTTGTTAAATCCTTTTATGTCCCCCTCAGTAAAATACAGACGACGGGCAAGAGGTTCCCATGACGTGAGATTCCTTGACAGCCACTCCAATCTCTCTCGGGAGGGTGATTCTCTTTCTGAAACGCAGTATGAGATACAATTATCGATGATTCAACTGAATTTATTCACGCTGCAGATAAACGAATGCTTCCGAATGTAACCTGCGCAGAATTGCTCAGTGTGAGTGAAGACTTCCGCAGAAATATTTCTTTATTGTGAACGAGCACTAAATTGGTGCGGAAGCAAACTGCTTTCCCTTCACTGTTTACTCTTGTCCAATTTTCGCGCGTGTAGAATGCGTTCTTTACTTCCTAAGTGGTCTTTGTTCGTACGCGAACGCTTATCAGAAAGTTTAACAAACGAATGAAACCGCCTGAGGCTACGAGATCGCCACAAAACAAGTATATGATCGGATAAATAATAGTAATTGAACTGAGTGGAGTGCAATTTGGTCTGAAATCATACGTGTGATTTCAGACCAAAACTGCACGACACATAGTTCAATTACCACTTTATTACATCCATTTAGAAATCATACAAGCATTATTTATAGCTAAAATACAGGATTATAGTCATTACCGACATTCTATTGATCCAGTTGGGAACAAGTTGCAAAATTCGCCATACAATGGTTTTCTTTGTCTTTTATTTTCCTGCAATTTGATTGGTTACCTTAAACAAGCCTTGAAATCTGATTGGCTGTTTTGTTGTAGTGTTCCTTTCTCATTGGCTGGGGAAATGGTGCGATTTAGAACGGAAAATAGTGCGATTTGGGAATAAATCGCACTGCTGAGAGCCAATCAAACTGAAAGGATCAGCAGAAATTTCTAAATGGATGTAATAAAGAGGAAAATAAATCGTGCTATACTCTGCACAACAACAACGAGAAATCGACAAATTTGATCGAGGTTTTAACGACAACTTGGGCGTAGAAATGCAAAACTTTCATTCCATATTTTTACTCTAAAACCGCTCTTATAAATTTGCTTTTAGGTTAATTCGCCCACAATGTACGACATAAACGAGATGGAATAATCGTGAAAAACTTAGGATTGTAGATGAAGCTTTCGTTGACGTCGCTGATGCAGGATACAGGGAGTTTTAGCATTTCCCTTTCGTAAACAAGCGATGCCATGTTTGACGGTCGATGCCATTCTTAGTAACCAAGCCTTTTTATTCGGTTAAAATGCGTGCAGCACGAATAAATATAAATTTCATCTTTTAACCAATAATATAATTATTTTGCGTTGTCATCGTTACAGTTGTCGTTGTCCTTTCGTTAACTCCCTATTCCGTGTGGTTCGTCATGATATATCAAATACATTAATGATATTTTGAAACAATCTGTTAATCTTTTGACCAAGAAAATACAATTGGCAAAGAATACTTCTGATTCAAGATCAATTACTGAAAAAAAATTTCGCGGATGCCACGACTGGAGCCGGATTCATGAATAAACACTTTCTGCCGTTATTAGGGACCTGAAGATCTACGACGCGGTCGTAAAACGAGAACGCCACAAAAAATCATGAACTTCTAGAAACCTCTGCGTATGGGCTGGAATTGTTCTCCAAATTCCCACAGCGGGGTGAGACCTTCAACCGTTTTGCTGCCGGAGTTGCATCATCTGAAGTAAACAGATAGACTAATTAGGCAAAATCCTTTGTGTGATTCGTTTATGTTTCTTTAGCCACTGTAAACGAGTCTCTAATAGAAAAGATATGTTTCACTTACAGACACGTTTGTCTCAAATATGGTAACAAATGGAAAAAGAGAACTTTTTTTATTCTGCAGTCAATAAGGCCCTAATTGGCAATAGGTGACATCACTAACATACTCGCTTCAATAAGTACTTTGACACCTCAGTGTTGTTCCAGCTCATTACAGAGACCAAACTGCTTTTCAGTTTATATGGTGCAATCTTTCTCAACTTGGCATTGAGATTTAATCTTTAGAACAAGTAGTAATCTCGGATTATTAAAGTGCAGCCCACAATCACTTTGGAAGCAAAGAAGAAGGGTAGGAATTTTTTTTTATATATGGATATACTTAACAAATGGGACAAACGCTTGCCCGAGGATGAGAAACATTTCTCGAAGCTCACCTTCTCCAGGATATGTGAAGTGCTGAAGGTCGTGAGCCTGCGTGTTCCCACAAATTTAAAAGGGATAAGAACTTTGTGTTAGCAATCTCTTCCTTCGCCAATCAGTAGATGGACATAAAAACTTTGTTTAATACTTAATTTTCACATTTCCTCTTTACTTGAAGCTTTTTTTGGAAAGGAGACATTTGCTTGAGGTGCTCTTTTTAAATTCTTGGATTTCACATGACGTCAAAGCCACCATCTTTGTGCCCCTAAACAAAAAAACAGCGGCCATATTTGTGTCCCGACCCAATCCTCTGAGAATTGAACTCTATTATTATGCAAAGGTTTTCTTTTGTTTTCGCTGAAAAACATGGCTGTTGATCACGTGAGTGAAAACCAACAATAGACCTTTGCTATATGCATGTCACGCAATCTAAGGGCCCCATTGTGCAAACATCGTTGATTCGTGAGCTCCTTTCTTTAAGATCTGAGACGGTGATGTCGATGAAAACGTCACCTCAAATTATATGCTCTTTCGTAAGGTCTTTTGCGATTATTCCATCTCGTTCATGTATGTCGTACAATATGAGCAAAGCCTACTAAAAATAAAAAGGTAAGAGCAGTTTCAGATTAAAAATAGAAAATGATAAGTTCACATTACAGGACGTTTTTCAACCAAACTCTAGAGACACAATAACAATTGTAAAATGTACGACTTCTGGTGGACGAACAAAAGAAGCTAATGAGAGATCTTTTGTTTTCGTCCACCAACATTGCGACGATGTTACGTGAAAACCTGTGTACGCTCACGTTGTGGTCAAAAGCATGATTACTTTTCCTCTTTTAAAAGATGATTATTGTTCGGTGGGGTTGTCTTTGCGGTAGCTGTTGTCGTTTCTTTAGGGATTTTAAGCATAGACAACCGCAACGTTAACGAAAACGTCATTCCAAAATATAACCTTACCGCTAACGCAAGTACTTAGCGATTATTCCAAGTTGTTCACTATCCTCTAACTAGATGGGTACAACTGGTTTTATACTAAAGATAGAAAATTAATGGTTCATTGTTGTATGTTCACGTTGTTGTCGAGTACGGGAAAAAATGCACGGAAATTCGCGCTGCACGATTATTTTTCCTTTTTTACCAGACTGAGTAATATTCTTGCTTTGTGGAACAGTTGTCGTTGTCGCGGCTGTTGTCTTTGATTAAAGCCCTTTTTATCGTGACTCAGGACTCAAGGATGGCACAGTGGTAAGAGCACTCGCCTCCCACCAATGTGGTCCGGGTTCGATTCCCGGGCTCGGCGTCATATGTGGGTTGATGTTTATCTCCTGGTACACCGGTTTTCCCCTCTCCTCAAAAACCAACAGTGTCCCCAATTAGTGCTCCAGCGCTGGAACTACTAGACACTTAAATAAAGTTCCCCTTTTCCTATACTAACGTTACGACAGCGGATTGGAGGAAAACCCATCGCAAGTACAATAACAAGTCATTGTCCTCCGTACGTACAGAACACTAATCATATACATTTTCTTAAATTTCTCTCTTTACGAAAACCTACACACCTTCGAGAAGACGATCTCCTGTTTGCTTCAGATCCTCACCACCTTCTTCTGGCGAACTGTGTTCCTGAAGCAGTTTGGAAAGCTCCACTAGAAATATTTTCTTTACATCTCTTAAACATATTTTCGACTTAATTTCAAGTGATCATCGTAAATTTGCTTTTTATTGAGCTCGTTTAACACTGCGCAGCACGCAGTGAGGATGCCATACGGATCATTAAAAGGAGCAGCATCAAATATGGCTTATAAAAAAATTAGGATAGTACATGTACTCTCATTGGTCAATAGCTGTGTTTAGATGAGAGTATGTAAACACGGCTGTGACATCACACGAATTTTGATTAGTTATGTGTTGTCAGATGCGCGTTTTGATTGGCTGGTAGGAGATACGAGCGTGAATCAAGAAAATCTGTTTCAATCAAGAAGTAAAAGAAAAAGACCAGCATTTGTCTTCATTTGTCGAATTTATTTTTGAGAAATATTTCATAGAGGACATTTTCCGTGTTACATAGTCTCATCTAAACACGAGGGGGAATTGGGGGAATTAGTGACAGTAATGCAAACCAAAGAATTCCAAAGGTGATTTCTGACGAAAAAATACAAAACACATTCAATGAAATGAAAGAAAGTTGTTCTTTGCTCGTTTTTCGGACATTTCTCAGTCGCAGAAATTATCAGCCGACAAACCACCTGCCTAAAAGGGTCTTTTACTGAGCCAATCTCTAGGGACTCAGATAACAATGACGTAATGTACAATGGCTGGTGGACGAACGGAAGGAGCAAGATATTAAAGGTGCTTTTTTTTTTTCGTCCACCAAAAGGAGGCGATGACGTTACACGAAAACCGCCTATAGTGTAAAACTCCCTTCCATGTACATGTGAATAAATATCGTACTGTACTGAATTGAAAATAAGGTGAATAGGGTACTGTATGATACTCCATGATTCTCAAACTGAAATCGGTGGAGACACAAATTTGAACCAACTTCTTTGTGTTATTTTATGCTCTCAATTCACAGGGACTCCAAAAATAACGCTAACCTTTACCCTTAAATACGTAGCAAGGGCTTAGACCAGGAGCTTATCAAGGGGAGCCTTCCTTAAGTCAACCCTTTTCAGAGTAAATTTATTTTTGAGTCATGAAGCAGCTATCACAACGTACAATGTGAATGCCTCGCTTCCCTAGCCAAAAACAAAAGACTAAACAATTCAAACAATGACTTAGACTTAAACAATAGAGGCTGTTTACAATACCAAACAATAGCAGCTTATGAGAGCTGCCACATTACCGTCTTGTTTTTGCCTTGGGTAGCGAGCCAATCACATTATACGGAACGAGAGCTGATACATTACTGTTATTTTTAGGAACAGGTTTTTCCCTCGAAGAGTATCACATTTCCCTTGACACTGCCATAGCTTTGTTTCGATTGGCTTTTACAACAGTGGGCGTGCTGGATCTCCCAGGGGAGGCGTTCTATAATAAATCTACACGGGACAGGGTTGACTCCAACGTATGCCATATATCGGAGACAGAGGCTCCCCTTGATGAGCTCCTGCTTTTGACTTAAATTAAAAGGAGTTTTCGCGTTGGACGTCACAATTGAGAGTGCATCTACTTTGGTGAATTTCTGGACACAAGTGTCTTAGAGAGCACTTACCTGGTGATCCCATTTTAAATACAGTGTAGACAACAAGTTATTTCCTGTGCTTTCTGGAGTGCTGCGAAAATCCACTTTACAATACTCCTGGAAGCTGACCAAACGAACTCGTCCGTTGGCGTAGAACGGGGCATCGCCTTCAAACCTATTTCCAAAGATAGCTTCGTTGTTGGATAACTTCTTGAATAGTCTAGAAAACCGGTTCTTGCAAATCCTTAATGAATAACAGACATTTGAATACCTTCTTCCCTTGTATAAAGTGATAAACCGCCGGACCTACACCCACCGCTTGCGCAAAAGCACTTCGGGACGTTAAAAAGTCTACACCCCTCTCCCAAAGGGAAGGACAATGAGTTGTGGTGTGATACACTGACAGTTGTAGGCATCAGCTGTTGTGCTTACACAGCGCAGCTATTAGCTTCAAACGTGGTTACGAGAGGTTTTCTCTAGGTAAATGCAAACTTTACCATAGTGAAATTGTGTGATTACGCACGACCGATTTTTCCCTGGAAACTTTTACAAGGTTAATAAATTGTCATGGATAAGCACTCTGAGACGTTAAACAGATAACAATAGAAAACTCCCCTAGCAGAACCCTAGGTATACTGAAGAGATAAATTACCTCAAATGGAAATCATCCACGTCTGTTGAACTGGCTTGGCACATTCCACCTGACACGAACACAAATGCCTCATCCTTTCCCGGGATCATCTTCCTTTTAGAGCTAACATGGCGAGACGTTATTCCTTCCTTGACATGCTCTTGTTTGACCATCTCTCTGAGGTGGACGGGACAGCAGATTAGGTACAAGACATTTTCATTATTAAGGCGTTCTGCTGCTTGCAAGTACGCGAAAAAGTTTGCCTCTCGCGGTTGATTCCATATGAGACTCGACAGGTAGGTAATAATCCCAGAAGCATTTGATCTGATCTCTTCTTTGCACCAATGAACGGAAAACGTGTATCTTAAAAAAAATATAAATTTGCCGGCCTTATCAAGCAACATTTCATAAACTTTCCTTTGTAATTGAAAGGTTTTAACAAAGAATTTACATTTTACTCAATATCCTGTCAAAAAGATCTTCATTCAAAAAACCTTACAATTCAGACAAGCCTTTAACTTATGTTTACTAGATATGTAAAACTGGAATTTGCTCATAGTGCTACTACAACCAAAAGATCAATTCTTCTTTTTCTTTGGATTCTAAAACTATGTTAACAAAACACTAAGTGACCCAAGTTTTAAGCCTTGATTTAAAAAAGACAGCTGTTTCACGCAAATGTGCCTCCGAAATTGCACCATCTCCGTGCCAACTATTCAATATCTCTCTGGAGTGCGGATCCTTTCCTGAGAAGTGGAAAGATGCCAATCTTGTTCCTATCCATAAGGGCGATTTCAAGACAGCTCTTAGCAACTATGGAGGTATTTCAATTCTAGCTGAGCTTTCTAAGATTCTAGAACGGCTTGTTTTCAATGATATTTTGGGGGCCATATCCACAAACCTTACCCATTGGCAACTTGGTTTTGTGAAAGGAAAATCGACCGTTACCCAGTTGATTCAGGTAGTTCATTAATTTGCTAAAGCTCTTGAGCTAAGGCAACAAGCTGATGTCATTCATCTTGACTTTTCTGAGGCCTTCGATCGGGTTCCTCGTGAGTAGCTTTTATATCTATAAGCTTGAATGCTTTGGCATCAGAGGACAGTTTTTGTCCTGGTTTAGGTCTTGTTTAACAGACAGGAGACATAGAGTTGTTCTTGATAACGAAGGGTCTGACTTCCTTCCCGTGACATCTGGGGTCCCCCAGGGATAAATTTTAGGGCCTCTTCCCTTATTAATTTTTATCTTTGACTCTTTTCGCTGACGACTCTAGATGTTTTCGGGTAGTGTTGGGTCAGGATGATGGTGACAGTTACAGGAAGACTTGAATAATTTATTTGAACGGTCTTGCACCTGGGGAATGGAATTTAATGTTTTGAAATGCAAGGTTTTGAGAGTGCCTCGTACTAAACCAGGGATTGAAGGGGACTATTTTCTCCGTGGAACTAAACTAGAGAAAGTGAATGTTGAAAAAGACCTGAGTATCTTAATTAGTAATGATTTGTGTTGTAACAATCATGTAGATTTTATTGCTTATAAAGCACAAATGATGCTCAACGTATTTTATCGAACATGCAGTGATATAACTTACATCAAAACAAGAAAAAAAATTATATATAGCTTGGGTCAGATCTCGATTGGATTATGCTAGCACAGTATGGTCCCCTCATACTAAACTGAACATTATGAACATAGAACAAATTCAGCGAAGAGCAATTAGATTTATTCTCGGTAAGGACTTCCCAGAAAATGAACGCTTACAAAACTAAACTTACTGCCATTGTGTTATCGTTGGGAAATAAGTGACTTAGTGTTCTTCTTTAAGTGCTTTAAGAACTTTTATTCTTTGAATATTTTATATTATGTATCACTTCGCTCTTGTGTGCAACCTCTTTGCAGTACTGATCATCTTATTCTCAGCGTGCTACTTTGTAGGACTGATGAATTTAGGAATACCTACTTTGTGCACATTTCCCGTATTTGGAACAATTTACCCCTGAGTATCTAGGAATCTAGCTCTTCACTAACTTTTAGACAAAATGTACTAAAATTATATTATGACAAATTCCTCCTCAATTTTAAATGTATCTTAGCTAGATTGCACTACTGTGTTATATGTATTAGTTATCTATAATTCAATTGTTTACTACATATTTATGTATTTTTAACTTTACAGATGTATATAGTTTTATCTAGGGTGCTTGCAATAAGGAATCTAGTATTCTGTTTAAGCCATCCTCAGATTCATGCATTCTTTGTTTATATGTAACATAATGAAATTTGGTTTATTTCAAATGGTCTTTTCTTATGTAATGGTCAACCATTACTAACTTTAAAATCTTGATCAAGCTGGATCGAGGAGAAAATGATATGAAAGCCTTACAGTTTAAAAATGCAATGCTATGTAAGCAGCAAAGGAAGTTTCGGGCTCTCAGAGTTTTAAACTCGTGTTTTGCGTAAATAATAAGCTGCATTTATAGATCGTTTTCATGTGACGTCACAGCGGTCATGTTGGTGAACAAGAACAATAGACGTTCTCTCCTTTGGGAACCAAACTCTATTTTTATGCATATTCCATGCATACATTTTGTATTGTTTTGTACACCAATATGGCCGCCAAGTCACGTGAGTGAAAACCATCTATTCGGTGAAATTCTAGCGAGTAAATGACGTAACTTTCCCTAGATCCACCCCTCTGAGGTCCAATCGGTCAGTTTTGAACGTGAGTAATGGCGGACCGTGAAATCCAAAACTTACCAATACGTCCTCAGCCTCTGAAATGACGATTACAACAATTCCTAATTTTCTCTGGATTGACTGTTATCGTTAATTTAGATTACTCTGTCCCAGGACTTGTGGTTGCAGATGAAAAGAAAAAAAGTAAAAGTTGCATTCCTGGACAGGTCTTGACCCTGGAGCACCCACTTTGAAGGAATTGTTTTTATCCACTTAACCACTAAAGATCAACTGGCTGACAATTGTACCGATTATTTACCAGCACTAATTAGTACATATAAAATATTGCTGAACAGTGGTTAAGTCTAGTGCTTGATTTTAAAATGGTTAGCTTTCTCTTGAGGTTTGCTAAATGGCATCATGATATTCTCCTGTTTAAACTTGTTTCTTAGCAGGTGATAATACACGTTCACAGGGGCATTCGGAACAAAGAAAATACTGACATATTAAAAGATGGGGTAGTCTACTGGTTAAATGAAAGGGTTATTAATCGAACATTCCCAGGTTCGAGTCCTGTGAGTTCAGGCATTGGAGTTCGGATTTTAAAAATATATATTCACTTCCCATAATCCCTAACAAGCGTTAAGCGTCCTAAATTGATGATAATAGTCAATTAGGGAAAATTAGAATTGTCGATAATCGTCCCCTCAGAGGTAGAGGATGGGTTGAACTTACACTCAAAGAAAGCAGCCTTTGGATAAAAATCAAAGCTCATAAATTTGCTACAATCTTGGACAAAACTCGTTGGGAAAATGTAACACGCTAATTTGTCTGCGTGATAACGATTAATTTCTTCCCACTTTACCCCCTCCCCCCATTCCAATGTTGGTTAAAAGACGGGCAAAGGCTTGTACAGTATGTTTTGAATCACATTATCAACATTGGTTGGGGGGGGGGGGGGGGGGGGAAGGACCAATATACTTTGTAAGTGCATGTCAAATGATGCTTAAGCTATAATTTTTCCCAAGAGTTTTGTCCAAGATTGTAGTCAGGTGTTAAGTAAACACAATTTCAAAATCTGAAGACAAAAATTTTCATAGTAGCAATTTAAACTTCGTATTCCTTAGTATTCTTTGTTGAAAGGTAAATAAGTATGACCTTTTGATCGCTTTTGTTTACTGGAGAGCTTGCTTTTCATAATGGCATTGCTACGTGGTATCCAGGCATGTGAACTCTAGCTGCAACTAGCCTATTTAAGGTAATTCCTTTGAAAATGACGTACTATCCAAACTTTTGCCAGATATTCACTTCCCATAATCCCTAACAAGCGTTAAGCGCGCTAAATTGATGATAATCGTCAATTAGGCGAAATTAGAATTGTCGATAATCGTCCCCTCAGAGGTAGAGGATGGGTTGAACTTATACTCAAAGAAAAGCAGCCTTTGGATAAAAATCAAAGCTCATAAATTTGCTAGTCAGGTGTTAAGGAAACACAATTTCAAAATCTGAAGACAAAAATTTTCATAGTCGCAATTTAAGCTTTGTATTCCTTAGTATTCTTTGTTGAAACGTAGATAAGTATGACCTTTTGATCGCTTTTGTTTGCTGGAGAGCTTCCTTTTCATAATGGCATTGCTACGTGGTATCCAGGTATGTGAACTCTAGCTGCAACTAGCCTATTTAAGGTACTTCCTTTGAAAATGACGTACTATCCAGACTTTTGCCAAACCTGGCACAATTAATATTCACATACAGGACATTGAAAAAATGAAATAAAAAGATGGAATCAATGTCCTTCTTTTCGCGCTGCATGCCCTTTATTCTAAGTGGTTTTTTCTTTTTTTTGGCCGAACTACTCTAAACGAGTTCCAAACTTGATCAACCGGAAAAATTGTTGTTATATAGCAAAAACTACTGAATATTACTGAAAACTTGAGCCTACTTGATTGTCTGGGCTATAATCTATAATGCTCCTTGAAATATGTTCTCCGTATACCTATTACGTGTCACCGTGCTCGTTTCTTCGCAACACGAAGACAAATGGACAGCAAAGGGGCAGTTTCGGCTTCAAAATGATCATTTTCCGCAAAGGATTGGAGCGAGTTTCAAAACGACCACGTCTTAACCGAGCCGAGAAGGGTTAACATGATTGCACTTAAAAGCTCTTGAGCAGCAAAAGCGGCCTTTGTTGTCTCTCTTCAAATGGCCGGCAAGAAAGGCTGCCATCTTGGAAGTCGCAACGTTACGCCCAGTATGAGCTGTGCGATACAAAACAAGGGAATCACCTTCATATATGAGCGGCAGAGTTGTATCACATTTAAATTAAACTCCAAGAGAAGCGGCTGATCGCTTTTATTTGGCATTGCTACACTTCCTGATTTGCTTACATTCACAGCCAATCAAAGACAAAAGAAAAGACCAATAGGCCTTTTCCAACAATTGGTCAAGTGACCTCTTTTTCACAAATACCATGATTCTGCCGAGTACATGAAATTATTTTTCCAGCAATAAAAAGAGCAGCTTATAATGTGCTACCATGCCGATTTTCGTAAGTATATTGTTTAAACTGGTGTTTCACAGTTTTACAAAATTTAAGGATTTGTATGCGAAAAGGAGGCTTTGCCCTCCAGTCACGCTTCAATGATTTTCACACAAACCCTTGTATTTTCCTAAGTTTTCAAACCGCTTTGACAGTCTGAAAATTTCCACCCTTGCACATATATTTTCGCTCACTTGGTCCTTGGTAAGAATAGGAATCTCAGCTCTGTTTTTGGTGCTTAAGTATGGAAAATTCCACTGGAGGGCTAAAGCTTTATGTTCGTAAACAAGAAGTATGGAATTCTTGAGTCTTAAAATGATCATAAAATCTCTTCTTTACATAGTATTTCTCTGAAAATTTGTATTCTGGCTAGGTCAAACACGGTCTTTCCATATATGCTGCAGCGACATGTCCGGCGACAAAAAATGTCTGTAGTGTACACTGAGGCAACATGTTGCAGGGACGTGTAGCGAGGACATGTAGCAGGGACAAAATCACAACTTGTGCACACAAATGAAAAATGTTGTAGGTACATGTTTCAGGGATTGTTGCAGAGACATGTCCCTGCTACATGTTCCCGCTACACAACCCTAATGCATGTCACCTCAGTGTGCACTACACACCTTTTTGTCGCTGAAACATATCGCTGCAACATGACCCCTCTTGTCTGCACACCTTAAAGCCCGAACTTCAAGTTCACCAATTATGAGTCATGTGACTAATTGTTGCAAAAGGCCTATAGGGACTTGATCGCGCGCGCTTTCCCGCTTTTTTTGCTGGCTGCATGTGTCTCCTTTGAGATGTGATTGGCTAATTTGATGATCCCCATCAGCAGTGGGCCAAATGATTTTGTCAGTAATTTTTCTAACTTGCAATAAAATGCAATTGTTGGGGGCAAAACGGTAAAATAAGTACGCTATATTAGGTCAAGAAAGCAGAAAATACCCAAGGTTGAATGCAAACAAAAATAAAGGACTAGAAATAGTCAGTCATTCTATTCAAAGTTAAATTAGCAACATCTTAGAGGCAACCAACCAATCAAAAACGAATGAAGATCTCCTTCTGCCCGGATACTATGATACATTTACACTCGTCTTGACTTCAGATACGTTTCTTTTTAATATTTTTTATTCATATTGAAATGTTTTGGAAGCCTTAGATTCAGGGCAAAGCCAGGCTATAAAATAACATGAAACACAATATAACATAAAATAACGGTAATTTTATAAGATCGGAAAAATGACGTCACGTGTCAACGAATGACGTCACGTTGCGCCAAATCGGCATCAGAGGTAACGAAGAAAAGTCGTGTTATATTTTAACATCGTGGGTTCAATTCCCACCCAGGTCAAGAGTTTTTCTCTGTCCTTGTGTGGGCCCATTTCCATCAGTAGGGCTAACGCTCACATGGTTCATGTGGGATTGAAATCTAGCACTTCACATTACACTCTATCCAGTTAACTCTTTTTATATTTTAACATAGTCTTCTAGTAAAAGAGTTGAGAACCCACAACAGTCAAGAAATTGCTTTCCGGCGTACAGACGCGTGAGGAGGATTGGGGGAGAACTGCACGAAAAGAACTGATTTGAGAAAACAAGATCTCGTTTGAGTAGACACTTCACTGACAAGGAATATAACAAAGCCTGCGATACGAAAGCATAATGATGGAACTGAAAAGGAGATCAATTGGGGAGAACCGTTTTCTTGGAATTTATTGAAATATTGAAGTACCATTACGGAGTTATTGAATTCGGGTTCGCATGATGTGAAGAAATATGCAGATCTCCGAGGGCAATATATACCCATTGGGGGCAACCTCGTTCCCAGGAAATCTCCCTTGACTTGTGTGTCCTGGGAACGAGGTTGCCTTGGCAACACTTTTCTTGCTTTGCATAATTCCCCTTGTAATTCTAAAGTATCAAAAGACTTACTTTTGCTAACTTTCGTGTACTCACCCTGAAAAACGTCGAACCTGGAACTTCACAAAATTGCCATCAAAGCGTGCAGGATTTTCAAGGTCACTGGTAATTTCAATCCATTCCTTGCTTTCTCCATCGGAGGTGAGAAAAAATATCCGGACTCGACAAACTGAAGGGTCAGGAATATACTCAGGATCGAGTCCATAAGTAATTGGCAACTGAATTGTAACAGGCCTCAAAAATTCGGCACTTGGAGAGCCCAAAATACGTAATATTGGTCCCGAGCACAAATCGAGACCATTGAATTCATCCTGAAGAACTTCTTGCACCTGAAGAAGAGAGAGAACAATGCCAGAATAGCAATTACCTTTACTTTGCTATAGTTTTTTCTGCTTGGAAAAGGCTGGGTTTCACAGCATTTTTCTGCTAAGTAACCTGATCAACTGGCGAATGGAAACAAGACCGGAGGTGACCTTGTGCATGATTTGACACAGATCTAACTTGTATCCTTACCAACATCTAAGTCATGTTTTCAGCCTATCAGAAGATAAATTGAATAAGGTCTTTTTGCTCCCTCATGAAAGGGCCTTTGAACCATGCATGAAAGCTTTTCTATTTAAAGTTCTTGATACGATCCTGTTAACAAACACAAAGCAATGTACAATAGGTTATATCCAAGATGATAAATGCTCGAGACCTTTTTACAACATACAACACTTGTTGAAGAAATTTGAATACTATTTCTATTCCTTGGCAGGAGAATTCAACCATCTTACTCTGCAAGATGTCATTATTGGAATAATTTATGCCCTTTGTTGAAATTACTTCATATTGATCGCTAAATTGTCTTTATAGGCCCGCAGAAGAAGGCAGATTCTTCCCAGCATAATCGCCTTTAAGTCAAACGTTAAAATTAAATATCAAAGAAAAAAGTTCATACGTCTTAAAACTAATAGAACAAGCAATGCCTTGCTGGGCATGGGGCTGTGAGAAAGTTTAACTATACTTTTTTATACATGATGTATTACATTTATCCAAACAAGCTAAAAGAGAGCTCGATTATTTTATCTGAATTTGTTAATAAGATTAATTTTAAATACAAGGTTGAGAAATTTACATGATTTAATTTATTTTATTCGCCCTCTTTGATTAATCACTCAGTTCTCATGCATGCCAGATCATTAGTTGTATTTGTTTTGTTTTCTTTTTTTTTTATATATATATGTATCTTGTGCAATGTAAACTTCTGTTATGTTAAATAAATTTAAAAATAAATAAAACAATTAAAAAAAAAACTAAAAAAACCGAAAAAATAAAAAATGAAGTGGACTGTCGTCTTGTATCCTTTGGTAAATTGAGTTCTTGCTATAGGGAAGACATCGTTTACGTCACCTATTATTATTAATGTGCCAACCAGAGCCTCATTGGCTGTCGAAACAAAGGGTCTTTTGTTGCTGTGGTTGGCACATTTGAATAACAAAAGCAATGTTTGTAAACAGATATCTTCCTTATACCCACCATCATAAGACAAAAATGAGGTGAGCATGGAAACGAAGTCAACTCCAGCTTCATTCTCATTCAAAGACCAGGTAGATTGGCCAAAAATTGCAAAAACGCCTTGTTTTCAATTCCGAGCATTTGTCTAAACAAGTAAGAGATAAATACTGAAGAAAAAGCAGGTTATGGTTTAAAACTAATTACCAGACCAGTCAAAGTGAATGCTCCAAAAAAATGGGAAAATGGGCCCAGATGAGTCAACGTTCGTGTGTGGGTGGGTGAGGGTTGGAAAAGGGACCCAGGGGTTGAAGGAAACGGATGACTAACATTTGTTGAACATTAAGCTATTTACTCAAATCCTATCGTTTTAATTCTGTTCTGAAGAAACTAAGTTAAAGATCTCATTTCTTGTCAATTTATTAGAAAATCGTTTAAATGAGAAATGTTACAAATGGTTTTATGGCTTTGGTTTACGAAACCGTCTAATATCCACAGTCACAATGAACGACTTTTGTGTATTCTACATCATGAATTACCATACATGTCCAATACACTCGACCTGAGTCGGGTTGTCTTCACTCACAGGCGGATTGAGTCCGATCGCGACCGGAACCGGAATTGGGTGCATGGCGCTTGATCAGTGGTACCGGAAGTGAGGGTAACAGGAGCGAGAGGGGTTGAAAAAGTTGGCAAACAGACTCGATCGGATCCGATGGAGACAGCTCTTCCTGGCAAGAGTCAATCGGACTCTCGGAAGTCAGTTCGCGCGTGACAGAAAATATCTCTCAGCCATGACGCGAAACAAGCACACGCTACACGTGAAATATACGTCGTTCTTTAAGCCATGAGGCGATACAAGCGCGCTACACATGTAACATTAGTTGTTCTTTAAGACATGAGCCGTAAGTTAACATCACGAAATATTGTACTCCACACTATACCTCGTTCTTTATAGCATGAAGCTGAACAAGATTTTCACAAATCCAGGTCATTGAATTTCCGATTGCGACAGAAATTCTTGTCATCCAATCTCCGACAACAATAAATTATTAGCTTTTCATTCAAATCCACTAATTTCAGTGACGAAGACAAAGATACTCTACGTGAACGAGAGCCTTTCCCTGGATGAAAACTTTCATTTGTTTTTCTAAATGAAATTGTGATTAATTCCATAAGACATTAGAAACTTCTATAGCATTCTGGAACTGTTCTAGTTAAAAGAGCTCTATATTGATTATATGTGAAATATAGAATGGTCAAGGTTATGACATTAGAAAGTTCTATAGCATTCTAGAACTGCTCTAGTTTGAAGAGCTCTATAGAAAGTTCTATATCATTCTAGAACCGCACTAGTAAAATGGTCGTATGTGGAAACTTCTAAAGTTCTGATTAAAGTCAAAATTCGCAGTTCTAGAGTTCCGATTTCTAGAGTTCTAAGTTCTAGAATTCTCAATTGTTATATGTTACCCTCTGTGGGCTCTAGAATGTCTAGAGTTCTAGAATAGCCAGACTCTCTAAGTGAGTTCCAGAACGTCTAAACTGCACACTAGGCTTGGTTGATTTTACTGATTACCATTCACTAGTTTAAATACTAAGCACTCATTTAAGCAAAAACAAATCCCCATGAATACCATGTAACCACGTTATACCTCGACCGTATCCAAGCACCTTAAGTGAGCTAAAACGTTCCCCCGTTTTCCAAAACGAATTAAAAATGGACATGAAAACTTGACTAAACCAGGTATCGCTCTTTAGCTTCCACTTTGCGGTTCGGTTAACTACACTTTTCCCGAGATTATGTGAAGAAGAAAGCACTCGTTTACTGATTAAGCCTAAGCACTCCTTTCAGTTATTAGGCCCCAGTAAGCACTCTCGCAAAAGTTTAGCTTTCATTTTGCGGTTCGGTCAACTACACTGTTCACACAATCTCCGACAACAATAAATTATTAGCTGTTCAGTCAAATCAGTGTAGAAGACAAAGATAATCTGAATGCCTTTCCCTGGATTAAAACTTCCATTTGATATTCTAATTGAAATTGGTATTAATTCGGAATAACTGATACGTTATTTATTTATGAAAATAAGTAAGTGAAAACAACATTGAAGGATGTTTAACAAACCCAAAAAATTATTACTACCCAAGCAAGAACTTGTTCGCCGAGCGTCCGGCTCGGTGTGCGATTGCAATGTCACTGAACCACCGAAGCCATCGGAGATATGTCCAGAAATGCACGCAACAACCAAATATGGCCAAAAAAGAGAAAATGTTGGCGAATTTGGCAACTATGGCGAAAATGACAATTTTGCCACAATCGCCAACAAGGTAAAGCACAAAGCAGAGAGTGCTTAGGCCTAATCACTGAAAGGAGCGCTTAGGCGTAATCAGTAAACGACTGCTTTCTTCGAAACGTAAAATGAAAGCTAAAATTTTACAATAGTGCTTAGGCCTAATCACTGAAACGAGCGCTTACACTTTTGAAATATCGCTATAATGAAGTGCCATCGCGGTCCACAATCCCGTAGTCGAGGACTGAAAATTGTTCAAGGGCAAGACGATCTCGTGAAAAGTGTAGTGAACCGAACAACAAAATGAAAGCTAATATTTCAAGAGAGTGCTTTGGACTAATCACGGAAGCGAGCGCTTCGGCGTAATCAGTAAAGGAGTGCTTTCTTCCTCACAAGATCTCGTGAAAAGTGTATTTAAGTGTACCGCAGTGCTTTCTTCTTCACACACACTCGTGAATAGTGTAGTAAACCGAAGCACAAAATGAAAGCTACAATTTTACGAGAGTGCTTAGGCCTAATCACTGAAATGAGCGCTTAGTCTTAAACAGAAATCGAGTGCTATTTCCTGTAGTTAACCGAACCGTAAAATGAAAGTTAACCAAATTGTAAAATGATTCGATCAACGCACTATAAGAACGAGAGATACATATCAACAAGGGGATTGATCGCGGTTTAAGAAACATTACTGTTTTTCACTCGATCATCGTGTTTTATGAACGAGAAATACATATACATCAACGGTCCTTCGCTCTTTTTGTTTGGCGCTTCGGGAAAGAGAAATACTGCGTATCAGGGGCACCCAACGTCAATTTTCGGAAAATATCTGTTCGGAAGACGATTTGAGATTTATAATTTTCGGAACATTTGTTGTAAAATTTCTTGCTTTCCTGCCTCTCCTAGGATTTTCGAACATCTGAAAAATGGTGTAATTGCTCATTTTTAACGGATTTTTACCCTAAAAAGGTCACCTAAAATTTTCGAAAAGGTACGTTTTGATCCCTATAATTTTCGGATCACTAGACTTTTCGCTAGGAAATCCGAACAGATGAAAATCTTTGGGGGGATAAAAATATGCCTATATCTACCGTTTAAATACTAAAATAAGTTTAACAATGCTATGTTCAAGTGGTTTTGAACTGTATTCTCGTTGGGTGGCCCTGGCGTATCCAATAAGCTCGGTGTCTCCAGTGCGTACTCCGTATCAGCGTATCCACGCAATTTAGGGTGAAGCTTCGAGGTGGCAGGGTATTGCAGTTAAGCCGTTGACTTCACCGATAGGGTTTTTTTTTCCTCTTGTAATTTATTCGCACAATTTGTGATTTTCACTCCACTTTTCTCTGAAGAAATTATTTCTGTATGAAAAGTGGAGAAGCGGAAGCCACCAAGTGTGTTAGATGAGAGGGAAAACAAAGCTGAAAAGCCTTTTCAAATCCTCATGTCATTTAACAGTTGCACCGGAAATAACTGGGTGAAACAGGAAATTAAACAAGTCTGTTGGAAGCGTGCTTGAATTTCGA
>NC_090871.1:69775862-69785862 GCF_036669935.1 Montipora foliosa | reverse complement strand
ATTTAGAATCTCTGTACAGTGGCCAATTCACATTATCAACTCCGTTGATAAAACCAAACTTTTTGTGTACTACTTACCCACCAACGCAGCACCACAGTGTCTTTAGAAACTACCCCCTTCACTGAGTTAATCAATTTGGTCTATTGTTCATTTTCCCCCAAAACCTGCTTTTAAAATTGACACTGAATGGGGGATTCTCTCTCATTGGTTAATGGAATCTTGGCCCTAGCAATTTTCACATACTATACATACTTTCTAGTACGTACATCAATATGTAATTTCCAAACATTTCTACTTTCCTAGGTTGTTTTTTAGCTTATAGACATTTGCCTTCCAAAACAATTAATTTGCTTATTTAGCTTTGGAAACACAGAAAATACACATTCCTCGAGACGGTCACTTAATAATATTGTAAATGTAAAGTTGGTATAGCAAGCTTAAGAGTATACTTGTCACCCGCGAAACATACCGCAAAAAGCTTAGAGTTATTTTGAAGTATTTTCAAGAGCCAAACTAACACGACGGCTAGATCCTCAGTCATGGAAGCAAACCGTTATGCTAAGTCCCTGATTTCTATCAAGTGATTAACTTATCCTGGAACAGATGCTTACAAAACAAGGCACAAATGTAAGGACGTGGGCAGTATCTTAATACTACTGAAATCTCATGGTACTTTAACTATAATTGGCATGATATCTTGTGTCTGACTGCTACTGAAGTATCAATGATTGAACTGCTTTCAATAACTCATATCATCGAAGAAAGAAAAATAACATATTGACGTATCAGAGTCCAAGTAGGTTTTTTACGTTTAGGACATCGTTTCTGAAGAAAAACAAAACTATGAATAAAGAAACAAGTAGTGGGTTAAATGGCACTAAGGAATTTCGTTCTGATTGGCAAGTAAATCATATAACAATTATCTTAATTCACTCATTTAACTATTTGTGCTTAGTTAATAGCAACAATTCCTATTCAGCGTTACTTTGACATGTAGTCTTGAGGACCTCAATAGCTCACTTCACTTGACATAAGCAACTGGCAATCACGGATCAGTTTCACTGTCAGTCCATCATAACACGATTCAAACAGCTAGCTACCTGCAGGAAGCTGAAGTAGCTGAGTTGGTGAACGCAGACATTATTTAATTTAGGTATTAGCCAAAGCAGTTCGAGTGAAAATATCCACTCTGGCAACCGCTTATAAAGCCATTTCTCTGTGAAGAACGTACCTGCTCCTTTCAACAACTTCCTGATTAAAAACATGTACAAAGTACAGCGATTCAGTCATTAAAGTTATATTTAAATGGCACTTACCATTCTTTTCGTGTTTGAGCTCCCCAAATTCGAAGGTGACATCATCGCCAATTAGCACAAATGGTGCCCAGTAATTTATGGCCGAATAATTCTTTGTCTCCTGAAGAGATTTCATGGCATGGTGAAGAGCTGTACTTGCACTTTTACTATCTGCCAAGTGTTGATAGAAACTCTCCATGAACATACAGGTCGCTTCATCATCAATTGGCCAGAGTGACACCAGAACAGACCGGGCACCAGCACACAGAAAAGCCCTGGCTATTCCCACAATACCCTCAGAATTTACCTCTCCCTGGCCACTATGAGAGCAACTAAGCACAACCAGTCTTGCCTGAAGGCGAACTGCTTGAACATCGCCCAACAATAACATGTAATCTTCCTCTTCTGGGATCTTGGATGTGCGTTCGGGATTTGGGGCCAAAGCAATTTCTCCAAATTCGTCATCTCCATGTGCAGCAATGTGGATTAAACCAACTGACCTCATTCTTTTCAGCACCTCAGCTTTGGTTGCATTTTTTCCTGTAAGAGGCGAGGTCTGCAGAAGTTCTCCAATCATATCTACCTCTTTTTTTGCACATGGCAGCTGTGCATACATGGGTTCACCAGTGCCGTAAGTGACTTCCTTCAAGCATGGATCGCCCACAAGCAGCGCTTCATTCTTACTTTGGAAGTCGTCAGGTGCAATAGTGATCAATTTTAAAACGGTCAGCGAGGGAATCACACGGATCCTGACAGAGTCACTCATTGCAGAAAAAGGAGCCAGGCAAAAGTGTCCATCAGGAACAAACACTAAGTCATCGCCCTGGATCAAGTCCGCTATAGGACTGATTAAGACATCATACAAGGGCTGCAAAGAGTGCACAGGGAACCTCAAAGACTGAAAGGTTTCTTCATTTTCGATTTTCTTTCGTCTAAAATGTATGCCGATATCATCTCTTAGCAACCAGAAGCTGATTGTGTTCCCTTCAAGTGCTGTGAAAACAGTTTGTGAAGGTAGATCTTTCATAACCAAAGAGATGGTTACCTTCATCTTAGGTTTCTCATCCACGCTGTACTGCATCTTTAAAATGTCTGCCAAAGCCTGTGCTCGTCCTTGCTCAGCAGCATACAAAGCTTCATCAACCTCTCCATTCTTCAAGAGTGCTGTCCACAGAGCGGTGTACACAAACCCCTTTGTGTCATGAAAGCTTATTTTCCATGCATCCTCTGACTGAAGACGCCTAACTTCATCAAAATAATAACTGCTTAGACGATAGTAATTAAGAGCTTTGCTCAAGGAGCCAAAACATTCATGAACAAGACCAATATGATGACATGCGATTGCCAGCCTTATTGGGTCCTCCATTTCCTGGCAAATACTAAAATCTTGATGGTGGTACTCTATGGCTTCCTTGAAATTACCAAGACTTAGATAAGCGTTGCCGAGATTGCAATAAGCTTTTCCTTCTCCCGCCCTGTCCCCTACCTCTTTTGCAATACTAAGATCTTGGCAGTGGTACCCTATGGCTTGCTTGAAACTACCAACACTTTGATAAGCGTTGCCGAGATTGCAATAAGCTTTTCCTTCTCCGGCCCTGTCCCCTACCTCTTTTGCAATACTAAGATGTTGATGGTGGTACTCTATGGCTTGCTTGAAATTACCAAGACTGTCATAAGCGTTGCCGAGATTGCAATAAGCTTTTCCTTCTCCAGCCCTGTCCCCTACCTCTTTTGCAATACTAAGATGTTGATGGTGGTACTCTATGGCTTGCTTGAAATTACGAAGACTTTGACAAGCGTTGCCGAGATTGCAATACGCTTTTCCTTCTCCGGCCCTATCCCCTACCTCTTTTGCAATACTAAGATGTTGATGGTGGTACTCTATGGCTTGCTTGAAGTTACCAAGACTGTCATAAGCGTTGCCGAGATTGCCATAGGCTGCTCCTTCTCCGGACCTGTCCCCTACCTCTCTTGCAATACTAAGATCTTGATGGTGGTACTCTATGGCTTGCTTAAAATTACCAAGACTTTGATAAGCGTTGCCGAGATTGCAATAAGCTTTTCCTTCTCCGGCCCTGTCCCCTACCTCTTTTGCAATACCAAGATGTTGATGGTGGTACTCTATGGCTTGCTTGAAGTTACCAAGACTGTCATAAGCGTTTCCGAGATTGCCATAGGCTGCTCCTTCTCCGGCCCTGTCCCCTACCTCTTTTGCAATACTAAGATGTTGATGGTGGTACTCTATGGCTTGCTTGAAATTACCAAGACTTAGATAAGCGTTGCCGAGATTGCAATAAGCTTTTCCTTCTCCAGCCCTGTCCCCTACCTCTTTTGCAATACTAAGATGTTGATGGTGGTACTCTATGGCTTGCTTGAAATTACCAAGACTTTGATAAGCGTTGCCGAGATTGCAATAAGCTTTTCCTTCTCCGGCCCTGTCCCCTACCTCTTTTGCAATACTAAGATGTTGATGGTGGTACTCTATGGCTTGCTTGAAGTTACCAAGACTGTCATAAGCGTTTCCGAGATTGCCATAGGCTGCTCCTTCTCTGGCCCTGTCCCCTACCTCTTTTGCAATACTAAGATGTTGATGGTGGTACTCTATGGCTTGCTTGAAGTTACCAAGACTGTCATAAGCGTTGCCGAGATTGCCATAGGCTGCTCCTTCTCCGGCCCTGTCCCCTACCTCTTTTGCAATACTAAGATCTTGATGGTGGTACTCTATGGCTTGCTTAAAATTACCAAGACTTTGATAAGCGTTGCCGAGATTGCAATAAGCTTTTCCTTCTCCGGCCCTGTCCTCTACCTCTTTTGCAATACCAAGATGTTGATGGTGGTACTCTATGGCTTGCTTGAAGTTACCAAGACTTCGATAAGCGTTTCCGAGATTGCCATAGGCTGCTTTTTCTCCGGCCCTGTCCCCTACCTCTTTTGCAATACTAAGATGTTGATGGTGGTACTCTATGGCTTGCTTGAAATTACCAAGACTGTCATAAGCGTTGCCGAGATTGCCATAGGCTGCTCCTTCTTCGGCCCTGTCCCCTACCTCTTTTGCAATACTAAGATCTTGATGGTGGTACTCTATGGCTTGCTTAAAATTACCAAGACTTTGATAAGCGTTGCCGAGATTGCAATAAGCTTTTCCTTCTCCGGCCCTGTCCCCTACCTCTTTTGCAATACCAAGATGTTGATGGTGGTACTCTATGGCTTGCTTGAAGTTACCAAGACTGTCATAAGCGTTTCCGAGATTGCCATAGGCTGCTCCTTCTCTGGCCCTGTCCCCTACCTCTTTTGCAATACTAAGATCTTGATGGTGGTACTCTATGGCTTGCTTGAAATTACCAAGACTTTGATAAGCGTTTCCGAGATTGCCATAGGCTGCTCCTTCTCCGGCCCTGTCCTCTACCTCTTTTGCAATACTAAGATCTTGATGGTGGTACTCTATGGCTTCCTTGAAATTACCAAGACTTTGATAAGCGTTGCCGAGATTGCCATAGGCTGCTCCTTCTCCGGCCCTGTCCCCTACCTCTTTTGCAATACTAAGATCTTGATGGTGGTACTCTATGGCTTGCTTGAAATTACCAAGACTTCGATAAGCGTTTCCGAGATTGCCATAGGCTGCTCCTTCTCCGGCCCTGTCCCCTACCTCTTTTGCAATGCTAAGATCTTGATGGTGGTACTCTATGGCTTGCTTGAAATTACCAAGACTTTGATAAGCGTTTCCGAGATTGCCATAGGCTCCTCCTTCTCCGGCCTTGTCCCCTACCTCTTTTGCAATACTAAGATCTTGATGGTGGTACTCTATGGCTTGCTTGAAATTACCAAGACTTTGATAAGCGTTGCCGAGATTGCCATAGGCTGCTCCTTCTAAGGCCCTGAAACCCTTTTCCTTAAAAATGGCTAATGCTTCTGTGTAATTTTTTATGGCCTGATTCAAGTCAGCTGTGCCGTGATAGTATCTACCAAGATTGAAATAAGCCAAACCCTTGCCTTGTCTGTCTCCCTCCTTTCTTGCAACGCTAAGCTCTTGCATATACAGCTCCAAAAGGTCCAACTTTTTATCCACCATTGCTGATAATCAAGACCAGGAAGTTTTTCTCAGAAATCTGGGGTGCACATAGAAGATAATGAATGAAAATACAATAGCTTCACTGCTCTGAGTACAGGATGCTAAACCGGCACAGCAAGGTGAATTGAACAGTGAAGGAATAACTATCTTAAGCTAGTTTTCCGAAAGAAAAATACCTTTCCTCATCAGGGTTTCCCAAGGAATGATTTCGGCTAATGGAGACAGTTGTTACAGAATAAATACTTGGGCATTTAACAGACTAAGAGCGTTTTATACAATAATAATCACGGAACATTAAAAATAGAAATTCTATTATGTAAATGAGGGAAAAACAGCCTATAGAAAAGCGATGGCATCCCATTTCATCTTTCTTATCGAAAGCTAATTAAAAGTTCCTAACAGGATGGGATGCCATTAATAGTGTAATATTCAATTTTCTGAAATTGACGTCAAACTCATAATTTTTTATTTCATGTCTAAATCTATCCAATGTCGGAATTGCTTGTTTTTTTGTCACAATTTGTTTTGTCTGGATATCTGGTTACTCCATGTCTTTTGATCCAGGGACTTTGAATGAGCTAATTGAACTGCTCACACGTTTCCATTGAGAAAGGCTGCTCGTCAGGACAGAATTGGCCGTTTTTATACAAGAGATGCATAATCCGGCCATTCAAATTATGCCTTTCCCTCTCTTTCTCCATACGCCAAAATCATTCCTTGGGAAACCCTGATGAAGAAAGGCATTTCAAAAATTGGCTTAAGATAGTTATTCCCTCACTGCTCAATTAATTTTGCTGTGCCAGTTTAGCATCCTGTAGTCAGGACATTGAAACTATTGTGTTTTCGTATTTCTCGGGGTTGTTTAAAAAAGTAGGTACGCAATGCGTACATGTGGGTAGCCACTTAGACACCGTACTACCAATGGAGTCTTGATAACCCTTTCACTCCCAATAGTGCCACTTATAGATTTTACTCTGTCTAACGCCAGACTATTTTACTCGTCAATGGGGAACCCCGTGGGGCTGAAAGGGTTTAGTATTTGGGCTCTAACCATTTACTTTACTACAGTAGCTCTCTAAGAACTTCATTGGCTTACCATTGCCTATCGAATCAGGTTTTAGATTTGGGTACAACGATTTGCCCACGGCATCTTGATCCGATTTGGAGAGGTAATGACAAAAATTGCGCCTGCCCACATGAATGGGCATCACACATGGCAGTGAAAGGGGAGCGCGGCTTAACCCTTAACACCGGCTAAAACCAAACTGTAATGCAAAATTACAAACTGGAATGTTTGATTCAGTACAGTTTTAACCAATAGGAATCAAATATCAAGTGGTGGCTTATCAGTACTGAATCAGTCGACTGTTTCATACCCTCCCCGCCAATCGTAATTCTTGTGATGACAAGTTATCTGGCTCAAATCAAACCACAACTGAAGCAGTTTTGTCTGAGCCAATGAAAAGCAACCACGTTCCAGGGTTCTCCTTATTAGGCAGTAACCGGTAATATCTACCGCTTGTAAGAGCACTTATTACCGCCTGCAAACGCTCAGAAGTCACTTATCCGTTGCAGAACATCCAACATTAACCAAATGCTTTACCGGTTTGAAAAGATCCCTTACCAGTTGTGCTGAAAACTAGGGAGAACCCTGTGTTCGTGCCAATTTGTTTACACATTATTTAATCTTTAATTTCTTTATGAACATAAAGCAATCTTTGACTTACCGTCAATATTGAAACTGTTCGTGACCTTCAAGCAGACAATTTTCATACCGACTGCTAAATCACTGTTTAATTTATGGGAGAAAAAAATCACTTGCAATACGGACTTGTTCCTTACCAGCCAAAACGCAGGCAAGGCATGCTATTTTTTGAGAAAGCTGCATTACTTATAATTATTACACATGCGCACGGATAATTAAAGGAAAAACAGCAATTACATGTACTTACTTCGCCCGTTGTGCATGAATGTTGGCACTTGCAGGCAGATCTGGGTTTGATCCCAATCAAACAAACACTTATTAAGCCCTTAATGTACGAGCTCTTGGGATGAATTGCACGCCCCTTACAACCTTTGTAATAAGAAACATCGACTGCTTTTCTTGCCGTGTCTTAGCGCTCAAATAAATCCAATTAGAGATCACATATCGGCAATTCAATCCATAGCTGTTGCCAAGTCGAAGTCAATTTTTTTTTACATTCTGTAAATAATTATTTGCCTTGGAAGCCTTGCTTTAGCGGGCAACTAGAAAAGAAAAATAAAAGAACAAGTAGAAAAAAAGCTTTGAATCATTCTCTGGTAAATTCAATTATTGCGATTGTGAATTGAATTACATTGTAGACACGTGCCCGTGACATTTGCGCTCGTGCTGGTGTCGTTTAAATTGGCGTGACGGATTGTTTTCCTTTGCTTATTCACTGATGTTGTCCTCTTTAGTTCCAGAAGCATATGAACAGTGATGCATATATATCTCTTTGCATATAGGTCCATATACCATAAAGTTGTCTCACTGATAACTGCGTCAAGTCTCGTGGACTTGTTTAGTTGACTGATTTCGTACGCGAAAAGCTTGATTGCCCAGAGAGCCTTCCATCTGATTCAGTCACACAACCCGACTTATTCAGTTGACCCAGAGAACAGCAAAAGTTACTACGAGTGCGAGGAAATGGTCTTCCGCTATTAACCGGCGCTATTCATGTCAATAACTGATTCAGTTGTGAATTTATGGTAACCGGCTGATTCAGTTGGATCTTCTAACTCGTGAGCAGAGAAATGAAAAGGTGTCCATCGCCGGCTTGTCCTATTTGCTGAGAGCATTGTTCTATAAACCTTATTAACAGTATTAACAGAAATTTCTTTTTCACCTTGTTGCTCTCGTTCCCTACTAAAGTGAATCAGTTGACTGATTTCGTACAGTTAGTCACGGTAACTGAGACGCCGATTTATACCCAGAGAGCCTTCCAACTGATTCAGTCACCCGGCCGGACTTATTCAGGAAAAACAAGTGCCTCTATGTTTCAGTCCGTAAAAAACAGCAAAAAAGAGGATCTAAATCATTATGTTCAGTGAAAACCGGCTGAATTGTTGCCCATGAAAACCTGCACGTTTCCAATATGACAATTGGATAACAAACTGTTCAATAATACCCAAGGAAAAATTCGGAAATTTATCTGTCATTTCTGCGGATGATGGCGTGAGCTTTCGTTTGTTCCGTGCTTTGTACTCTCATAAAGCACACTGTTTAAACCAATAAGAGCAGGCGTTATATAGAAACTTTATTATAGTATATAATTTTATATTGGTATTATGTATAATTTATATAATATTATTACATAAATATCATACTAATAAAAATAATAAGTACAATAAGAAATATATGCACCCTCACAGCCGTACACCCACCTTGCGCAATTTTTGTGCTTTTCTTGAATAAATATTTTAATCACATTTTCTGAATGAAACTTGCACCTAGATTATGAATAGATTTCGCTCTCTCTCTTTCTGAACTTTAACGAACAAGAAATCCTTTCCAACCTACAAGACATAAACGGTGTGGTGGTCTGCGGGTTTTAGAGAATTATATTGACCACAAGCATGCTAATTCCGTTGTATGTGTCGAAAACATTGATGTATAAACTATCCAGAAACTAGCGCATGCGTGTCAAGGTGGCTCAAACCAGCTTCAACCATTTTTGAGGGAATGTCTCATTAGACGGACTAACTCTATAACGCTGTTTCACTTAACGGCAATGTTATGGTACCACATGAAACCCTGCCGATAATCGTTAAACAAGATGCACGTTACTGTGACGTAATAAATTACAATGGCAACAGAAGAACCATCTAAAAACGCCCTATATTTTGTGCTAAAGCACTTAGTATCTCAAAAACGAACTAACGTGACCCCCATTTTTTATCGCTGAAAAGCGATTAGCAGGCTAAGATGAAACTCTTTGCAAAGTTAAAAAAAATCTGGAGCAGATTCAGAACCACATTAAAATTTCCCAATTGTGAAGGTGGCTATGAATCTGCCGCAAAGAATTTTTAAACTTTGCAATGAGTTTTGTCTTAGCGTGCCAATTACTCTCCAGCAATAAAAAATGGTAGTCACCGAGTTCGTTTTTGAGATATTCGCGTTTAAAGATAAAATATAGCTTGTTTTTCAGTGGCTATCAGTAACTTCGCCACTGTGCTACAACTTCGGTTATAAATAGTTGAAATTTCGCTAGAACAGCAAGTCAAGCGCAAGTCAAGTTTTTAAAACTGAGCAAAGGTTAATCCACGCTCCCCTTTCACTGCCACGTGTGATGCCCATTCATGTGGGCAGGCGCAATTTTTCTTATTACATCTCCATCGGATTCCAAATCGATCACAATGCCGTGGGCATATCGTCGTACCCAAAAATTATATCATCTATCTCAAAAACACCTTTTAAAAGCAATTAATAAGAAAATAATAACCGTTAGTTTCACGGGCAGTGATACAATCTGGCTGCACTGATCAATGTACTCACTTCAGGGACAACTGGAAAAGTGAGTGCTCACTGTCTCGTACGATACATGATTACATGGTCTTACATATCTTGCTTACTCGATTTTCGCAATTGGAGCAATTGCTGAATACCTGTCCAAAA
>NC_090871.1:69763362-69768362 GCF_036669935.1 Montipora foliosa | reverse complement strand
TAGACAATAGCAAATGAAATTTTACAATCACTGAACTAAATTCAAGAACAGAAAGCTATAAGTAGTAACTAAACTAAAGGCTAGGCATATATAAAGAAATAGGAAAATACTGATAACATACCAAATGTTATTGATAACTACACACCTCAGAAGACTTGGAAAATGACTTGTCTTGAAGACTGACACTCTTCAGATAAATTAACTGAACCGACTGAACTTACTGAGTAAATGGTAGCCAATTTACAATGGATTTTAGGAAAATAAAAAAACCAAATAAGGCTAGGGGGTGACTCTACTACCCACTAATACAGGATTTACCTAAGGGAAGAAGGAGTTTACCACTCCTACACAACAGGAATTAGGTAAGAGAAATGTGTGGGCATAACACAACTACACAAGCAAAAATATGAGGAAATTGAGTAATTATGGGTAAACAAGCAAATAATAGTAATTAGGATAATGAAAAGAAGTTGAAAATGATTGGAATAAAAATAAACACAAAATGAACACAAGTGACCTAGTCACAGTTCAATCAAACGACAGACAAATAACTTATTACAGGTACACCCAGCAAGGTAATATCACTTAATACCTTGCAATGTTCCTTTTTAAAACCTTTGAGCAGGAATAATGAATCTGGCTGAAAAAATTTATAAGGGATAAATAATACTGGTGGATCATTTGGATGCATCATTCGCAACTAATCATGAGTGACCGTGAGCACTTCAGAAAATAAACTTATCAGGAATTCTGACAAAAAGTAACGCAAAATTAATCAGAACTGGTTTATTACACATAAATTATTACTTGTTCGTGTTATAAAGAAATGAGAAACAGTGAGCAACTTACCAAAATGGATGCTAATCGACGCGAGGTCCTTGACAACAAGAAATGACTCTGCAAAATATGATTTAATGTGGTTATCCATGCATTATTGAATCTCGTAGGAAAACTTTTAACTTTCATAACAAAAATCACTTGATGTGTAGTATACAAAAAAAGTACCCCATTTCTCTACTGACTTTTGTCCCAGAGCCACTCTATACTCTATCCTAATCTAACTGATTGGTCTCTAAACATGAAAGCTTGAGGCTTATTACGTGCAGGATTGTCATAGCCTGGGTATTAAATATCAATAAGCCCCTTTGTTTGTGATGAAGATACTGGTATATTCTAAATAATAAAGATAATTTGAACACCTGGAATATAGACCGTATTCCTAAATAGCGGTCAAGAAATTATTCTTTTGTCTTTGTGATAACCATCATAACTAGCCTCACTTTGGAACAAAAATTCTTTTGAATTTTGCTCGTGTTTACGAGGCTAGTTAGGATGATTAGCATAACGACAAAAGAATAATTACTTCACCGCCATTTATGAATACGGTCTATACTAAACAAACAAAATAATGATATAATAAATAAACAAACACGCAGTATTCTTATAATTGCTTAAACCAGAGAAATTATGAACTTCAACCTGAGACACACGAAGAAATGTCTTCCATGCAATTTTCAGTCTGGCTGAAAAATCTGCGTAATCAGGCCGAAAAGAAAAGGTATCTACCAAAAACTAGTTGAAAAGTCGCCAAGCTGGCTACATTAATTTTCGTGCAAATCATTTATGTCTTGTCACCTTGCTTTTAAGAAATTTATGGTTGGAAATTAAAAGTCATATCAGTATAAACTGTAAACACGTCAGGTATTAAAATTTACAGTATGTACATGTTGCCCCACCCTGCTAGCAGAGCCTTTCTTTTGCTTGCTCGATTTTGGCGTTCTCGAGAAAGGCTCTGCATGAATCGAGTAAGATCTTTTTTGAATATGCGCTGCATGTTGCCAGGATACAATCTCGAACCCAAGCCTAATATGCCAGATCTCGCCGCCATCTTGGTTTTTCATGCCAGCGGGCTCAATTATAACCACCGGTTTTTTCACTTAACGGACGCTCGCACTGGAAAAACCGGTTTGATGAGAGAAAACAAGATTGACTAGTCCAGAAGTTCGGGCTGCGGTGGCTTCAAAGAGTTGACGCGATTCGGGCAGAGCCTACTTTTCTCCTCCTCAGTAAAGAAAAAGACAAATGGAGGCTCTGCTCGCAGGGTGATGTTGCCCTATTTCCCAGATACTTACACTTTACGATTCTGCGTGTATTTCGTTGTAAAAACGAAGCAAATTCGAACAATACGTTCCAAACACTTATCAATTAGTCTGCTTGCGTTTGTTCTTTAGGTAAGAAGATTCAAATTTTCGTTGAAGTATACTAGGTAAAATCTGTTCCTTATTACATGCGACTTATACCTTTTCATTTTCAAAAGCGGTCTGTTTGGTTAATTTTCCTTTTTTTTCGACACTCGTCAAGCTACAAGGTATGTTTTTGAAGATATAAGAAGTTTCCGTTTGCAGTTTTGTATCTGCGTGCAAAAAGATCTCCAAAAATAGTTCAACTGACTATAATACTACACATAATTTCGCCAGCCAGCTAAATTTCTGTTCGATGTGAGCGACGCTGTTTACGCAAAATATTGAAATAATTTCCTTCGAGCAAATCAACAAAATTGGAACTTAAGTATAGCAAAAATTAAAGAAATAATTTAACAAACCTTTAACATGAATAACCCAAGAATCGCAATAGCTTCGAAGAACACAAAATGGGGAATATACATGTATACATCGACTGTCATAGACACTGTCATAAACATCACAGTTTTGGAGAATATCAGCTGTGCAAAAGTAGTGCGGGCAGATGTAGGCGTGCGGTTATGAGCATGCCTATCACCACAAGCCGACCCACAAGCCAGCAAAATCTCGTTCCCAGAGTCTTCGTTCCCCTTGACCAGCGGGTCGGGTTACGAGAGACTCTTTTTATAGTTCGTTCAATCTCGTACCATGACGAGACGCAGCGGGGTCTATCTGGAAGTATCCTGGTGGAATGCGGGGTTTTTATCCCCGCATTCCTTTCATACTTGAAATTCGGTACAGTGGTGAATGTAACACTTTGAAAGCCCAAGGCGTTAAAGTCTGCCTTCAAGCTGTCAGCAAATGTCTTGTTAACGAAATTGGTTGACGTTTATTTCACTCAGCAGACACATGAAAATTAGAACTTTAACGATGGAAGACAACAGAGCTATTACATGTTAATTGAAAGTGTCGTTCGTACCAACGTTCGGACGTGACTCAGGATCTTTAAATTAGAGACTCATCTGGTTGTTGGTTTTCGAGTTTTATATTTTGTCCAAAGAAAGGAATTTACATAGCAACGACAAAGGGTTGACTGTCGAGAAAAGCTGCGAGATAATAAAAATTATGCGAATACTAATACACTTACACATACAAGCGTAAGCGTGTATCCCAAGGGAAAAATGTCACTTTTTGTTCTTTGCCTTTCGCCTTTGTTTAACTCGGGTGCCAGACTGAGGGGAACTTTGAAGGGTCTCTCTTAATTCTTCCAAAAGAAATCTAAGACAATTTCACTCTAAAACACTCTCAACAAGCATGCCAGCAGACGAACGTCCTGATTTGACTTGAGTGAAATTCTCAACTGTGGATCGCGACTTGACAAGGAGATAATTTAAAAACAAATCGAGAAGCAACATTTTATTAATGCTCTTCGTTACCTTTGTAGTTTTTATACGCCGGTGCATACAATCATTGCTTTTCCCGTCAAATATTTATTTCGACGCCGCTAAACCACGCTTTCATTTTTAATTACTTGGTGGGTCATGAAATGCCACGTATTAAAAACTTGCAGAACCTAAATGACATTAGGAAGTACAATACCCAAAATGATCTCGCTTTTTAGATGTAAACTCAAGGAGCTACACCAATGCGTAAATTAATTTAAACACTAGCCAAATTATATGCAGCTTAAACACGTCTTCGTCTTTAATTTTGCTCGGTAACATAATAAATCGAATGTTGTGGTTCAGCGTTGTCTCTACTCCTATCGACAACGATATTAATCACAGTGGTCACAATGTTGACCTGTGATGACGAATATCGTTGTCTATAAGAGTACAGAAACCTCTGAACTACATTCTATTTCTTTTTTACCACAATATTCAGGGAGGAAGGCATGTTCGAGTTTGGATTCGAGTTTATTCATTCAACGTCAAAGTAAATGTTTATTTCAGAGCGTGCCCAAGATCAGAAAAAGAAAGAGCGAAGCGTTGTCAAAAACTTGCTAGCAATATGATTGGTTTATTTCCCAAAATGACGCGAACAGCTTTGTCAAGACTCTTAATTAGTGAATCAGATAGCGAGATTACTGGTATTTGTTGTCTTTTTTTAATTTCTTGCTATTTCGTAACACTGCTTCAAAAAGTACATTATAAAAAGGGCATTTCGTTGGGTGCCTCGAAAACGAAGAACCTAAGACCCCGAAAACTCGAAAAAAGTAACTCAAAACCTTCAACCCTAGGCCTAAAGTTGGTTTTTAGACCTAGAGTGTAACAGTGTACATCCGACGGGAAATGAAGGTGCCCGGCCACATGTGGAGAAAGATTACTCAGCTAAATATGGCGGATCGCCTAGCTTTCACTTTGAAACAAGTTGTAGGGAATGAAGGACTTGAACTTCGCTTGAGGTGACTCAAAAAACAAACTTTAGGCCTAGGGTTAGCCAAATTGAGGGTTTTGGGTTACTTTTTCGAGTTTTCGGGGTATTCGGGTCTTCTTTTTTGGAACACCCCATTTCGTTTTCATTGACAAAAATTGTATTGCTTGTCTGCAAATTGCTCATCAGTTTGCATTCGATTAAACTCATCATTGTCATAGCTCAAAATGAAATTTGGGTTAAAATCATTTTAACCCAGTTTGATTCTTCATTTCCTTAACTCAGTCAAGAATAATTAAAATTGCCACTATAAAAGAAATAAGAAAGTAATAATCAGGAGACAATAATCATCATCCTCTAATATGTACTCAGTATATTCTTCCTAGAAAAACATATCCGAGCAGGTGTGGTTGTATTTTATCACTGCCTAAAACCACACCTAGTTTT
>NC_090871.1:69733362-69735862 GCF_036669935.1 Montipora foliosa | reverse complement strand
AAGGCATTTAACATTTTTAGACGCCAATTTCTACTTTGAATCACTAATCTCTTGTCGTCGTGGTCCTTGTGTAACTGGTCCCTAATCAATCATCAGTGCCAATGGTTCTGCACGCCGCGCAAAGGCATTTAACATTTTTAGACGCCAATTTCTACTTTGAATCACTAATCTCTTGTCGTCGTGGTCCTTGTGTAACTGGTCCCTAATCAATCATCAGTGCCAATGGTTCTGCACGCCGCACAAAGGCATTTAACATTTTTAGACGCCAATTTCTACTTTGAATCACTAATCTCTTGTCGTCGTGGTCCTTGTGTAACTGGTCCCTAATCAATCATCAGTGCCAATGGTTCTGCACGCCGCGCAAATGCATTTAACATTTTTAGACGCCAATTTCTACTTTGAATCACTAATCTCTTGTCGTCGTGGTCCTTGTGTAACTGGTCCCTAATCAATCAGCAGTGCCAATGGTTCTGCATGACGCGCAAATGCATTTAACATTTTTAGACGCCATTTTCTACTTTGGATCGCTAATGTCTTGTCGTCGTGGTCCTTGTGTAACTGGTCCCTAATCAATCAGCAGTGCCAATGGTTCTGCACGCCGCGCAAATGCATTTAACATTTTTAGACGCCAATTTCTACTTTGAATCACTAATCTCTTGTCGTCGTGGTCCTTGTGTAACTGGTCCCTAATCAATCAGCAGTGCCAATGGTTCTGCATGACGCGCAAATGCATTTAACATTTTTAGACGCCATTTTCTACTTTGGATCGCTAATGTCTTGTCGTCGTGGTCCTTGTGTAACTGGTCCCTAATCAATCAGCAGTGCCAATGGTTCTGCACGCCGCGCAAATGCATTTAACATTTTTAGACGCCATTTTCTACTTTGAATCACTAATCTCTTGTCGTCGTGGTCCTTGTGTAACTGGTCCCTAATCAATCAGCAGTGCCAATGGTTCTGCATGACGCGCAAATGCATTTAACATTTTTAGACGCCATTTTCTACTTTGAATCACTAATCTCTTGTCGTTGTGGTCCTTGTGTAACTGATCCCTAATCAATCAGCAGTGCCAATGGTTCTTTTATTTGTTTATAAAATTTGATTGGTTTTACGATTAGAACTTGAAAAACTCTTGTTTCCTTCAGTCTATGGACAGCAATGTGAAGTCGATGGAGATGGATTCTGCTTCATTCTAGTACCCTGTTTAGAAAACAAGGAAGGAAATAAGACTCATGAATTAAACACGTGGTAGGCGTTTTGTTTTACAGTGATGTAACCTGTTAAAAAAATATAGTTTGTAATGATAGAAATTATTCGTTTAGTTCACGTAGGAAAGGTTAATGGGGAATAGCCCTGATGCGTGATGACGTCTGACTAGCCACAAAGCCTCGAATTGGAAATTTAAACTTGAAGAGTTTAGCATGAGCTAAAACTTGTAAAGAACTCACCCCGCGAACTATCTTGCATGTCCACATGGAGTGAATAACTTTTTGAAAACGAGGCTTGGTGGTGAATTTTGGAATTTTGAGCATGCCGCAATCATGGAAAAGGCCTATTGCTTTCTTCTTTCTGCATTGAAGATTAATTTGCACAGCTTTCCCTTTTTTCTCCTTTTTGAGCTGGCTATGTAGGCAGCTGTTCTCTTGTAAGGGAGTTACTTACCGTTTATTTCCATTCTTAAACAGTTCGAGTTGTATTGCTTGGTTGGAACAAGCGAACATATCTGACAGAGAGGGCTACTGGCAACTTGTGGGTTGTAATAGTTGAGCTTGATTTAACGCCAAAACGGTGAAATTCCTTCAGAATGAAAAAAGGCATTTTGATTAGCATGAATACCATCAGGATTCGTTACTAAAGGGTTTAATCAGTACGCGGGGAAGAAAATTAAATGTGAAGAAGTGAAACAAGATGAAGAAAGAAGCAAAGTGACGTTACTTTTTATAAACGATGCTTTTTAATGCTGGAAGCATGTGGGAATGAGTATGGTCAGTAGCAGTTGAAGTGAAGATGACAGGATTAGAGAGATTTAGCCTCGCATTTACGTGAACCGAGAGACTGCTGCTTGTGATTCAAGTATGAAAATTTTACAATTTCATGTCGTCCTTCATCCCCTTCATTTTTCGACGCCATTTTCTACTTTCGATCGCCAATCTCTTGACTAATCAAACCGAAATTGTTTCTGACATGTTCTTGCACTCAAAATAATCAAACGGGCAACTTTATGTTTGTCAGAGAATTCTGTCTGTTGAATACAACGGTTCATGCATAACAAAATGGCAACAAATCTGTCGGGTCAGCGGGGATTAGGCTATACCGTTTAACGATGAATATGGAAAACCTAAGATGTAACTTAGAAGGTTGACTTACTGCCTCATTAAACTTTGTAATAGAGTTTTATAGTAGTCTTGGACGGTCTACCAGAATCTCATTTTTTCATGGGTTTAAATAAAAATATGGCATTTGCAGTTGGTAATGCAAAAAGGGTTTCATTCTTATTTCAAGG